>NC_133546.1:62447500-62747500 GCF_048773025.1 Camelus bactrianus
CAACAAGTTGTTTGCTTAAAAAATAACCCGTTAGGCGAGTCTGTCAGAAACCATTTCCCCTGCAAAACTTGTTTGGCTGTGTATCTTCAGCATCTCCCCTGTTTTAAATCCATTATTCTCCTTTCTCGGAGTTTCTCCCATGTGAGGAGCCCGTATATCAGCACATTTCGGGTGCTGTGGAAAGGGGCCGTACGTATAGGAACGTCAGGATGACCAGGAATGAGGAGCTACAGCACTAAGTTATAGGATGACTTGAAATCCCTTTCTAGCCTCTAGAATTCTACCGAAAAGGGGAGTTGGAGCCCAGTAATGTGGAATGAGCTATGTATAGTTTAGTGTACTCGGGATCTTGGGAATAAGTAACTCTGATCTTTCCCAAATCATAAGACATTTTATAAGGCATTTGAAAAATCTGGGTGGCTGGGAAGAATAGACACATGGTCAACCAGCTAATACCATAGGCTGGCCTCCATAGAGCTTCCCCCAAATCATTAAACTCACAAAAAGTTGCCGGAATCCCTCTCACATTCATCAGTGCCACGTTCTGTTACTTTGATGTATATTATTCACAAGAAGATACGAAAGTCTCCCTCTAAGCTATAGTCATAGTTTCCACATAAATGCAGTTACTTACGAGCTCAAACTAAGCACTGGAGAGGAGAAGGGGCGATGCTCACTGCGGTGGTAGTTCTGTTCTCACGTGGACGTGTGGGCTGCTGCTCATTTCCTCGTGATGGCTCACCCAGCGACAAGCTTCTCAAGGACATGGATCTTCCCTTTAGCTGCACTTAGCTATGGACCCTGTGCTGGGCTCACTGTCAGGAACTGATATGTCAAGGGTTTCATGATCATGGGGGCCTTTGGTGGCTCTCTCTCCCTCTGAGGAGAGAACGGCATCAAACCTGGGAATGATTTTGTGCCAGTGCAGATGCCCCACCGCAGGTGTGATCTACCTGGGGAACGTCTTCACTTTCCCTTAGTTTCTTTCGACCTCAGATCTTGTTCAGGAGGCTGCTGCCAAGGCGTAGCTCCATCACCGTGTGATGTGATGTCTGTCTCCAGGGTTCACACAGCTGGGCAACCTTAGAGAGTTTACCCATTTGCTGGATCCGAGATTGATACTTTATATTCTTTGGAACACAGTAGTCTCACTTGCTTTCTTCTCCATGATTTTGATGGCTACCTACATCACTGGAGATGTAAATTATGCCTAGTAAAATTTAACAAATAAAAACAGCCCAAGCAGTTTCAGTTACACACACAAAACAAGGAGAACGCATAATAATAGGCATTTTGTGACGTAATCTTGTTAAGCTGGGACATGAATGAAACACCGTATTGTTACCTGCAGCTGAAGCTGCACTTTTTAGTAATTGGAATTGATGGTGCCTACACTAAAATGTAACTGTATTTCAGCAATGTATTAGCTATGCTTCTGTGGACTTTTCTTACTTAGTTGCCAACAAAGCTGATAGGGTTGTCCCTTTAATTGTAAAGGGCACATTTATTAATTAAAACAAATCAGTAAGTGGGTTACATCCTGGAACACATATCAGTCAAAACCAAAAGACATAATTAGTTCAGAAATTTTAAAAAATGTGGAAAGAAATCCTATATACCAATAAAATTAACTATAAGGCATTCTAGGAAAACTCATTAAAATTCCTGCTTAATTCTTTAAAAAAATTTTTTTGTAGTGGTTAGCTTGACAGCAAGAATTTCTCCCTTTGTTTTTAGGAGGAACAGATAAAGAGACATTTTATCCGAAGAAGAAAACCAAATAGAAGTTATGCTGTGATTGTGTTTATCTTGTTTCTTTGGATTTATTTTTATCTATTGTGAAAATAAATTGATTTTTAATCTATATCAACATGCTTAATTGGGATACACACACACACACATCACTTTGGCAAAGAGCCCTTTTGATCATTTTGCCCACCAAATATATCCCAGCCTGCATGGTGTGAAGGAAGGTCATCTCCAGATCGCAAGAAGTCTTCCTGAACCACACAGGCTCCTGAAATCCCTTTGTTTCCTCTCCAGGGCTGGTGACTAGTCCTGGTGACAAAAGCATTCACCACTGCGTCCGCTGCTGCAAGCATCCTCAGTGATACCGTCCTCCGTAAAGCAGATCGGTCCTGCAGTCCTGAAGAGGTGATGTGTGACCATTAACAGTTGCTGCTATGGATTCCATAATTGCTGAAGTCCCTGGATGAGGCAGGTACCAACTTTCTCTCTCTCTTCCCTTGCCTTCTGCTCCTGATCTGTGTCCTCAGGCAGAATCAATGGTCCATTATTAACCCAACCTGACATGGGATGTCAATGAATGGCTTACGGTTCTGCTGACACCCAATACCAAGACTTATACAGAATAAACATTTCTCTTCACAGAGCAGAGAGTTCAGACCACGTGTTAAATGACTTATCAGGTAAAATTCGGCTAAATTAAAATCTGGGCCACTTGACTTGCTTTTTTTTAAAAAAAATATTCTTTGTATTTTAGAACAGAAAAATGGATCATGGCATGCTGAGTTCCCATACGCCTCATCCCCTGTCCACAGTTCCTGCTATTATCTCTTGCTTTGTTGTGGCATATTTGTTACAGTTAATGAATGATGGATATTGATACCTTACTATTAACCAAAGTCCACAGTTTACATTAAATTTCACTATTGGTGTGGTACAGTTTTCTGGCTTTTCACAATTGCATAGTGTCATGAATCAACCATTATAGCATCGTATAGAACTGTTTCATTGCCCTAAGAATCTCCTCGGCCTCAGACCATCTCCACTCCCTCCAGACTTTTGGCAACTACTGACCTGTCTCTCCGTAAAGTGATGCCTTTTCTTTAATGTTGTATCAATAGAAGCAGACAGTATGTAGTTTTTTCAGTATGTATTTTTTTTTTTCAGATTTTTTTACTCCATAATAAGCATTTAAGATTTCCCTATGTCTTTGAATGGCTTGATAGCTCCTTTCTTTTCAGCACTGAATAATATTCCACTGTCGGGGGGGCACCCCAGTTTATTTCTCCACTCACTGAAGAACATCTTGGTTGCTTTCAAGTTTTAGCAGTGGCGAAGAAAACTGCTGTAGACATAGACATTCATGTTCAGGGTTTGTGTGAACGTAAATTTTCTGCTCAATTGGGTAAGTGCATAGGTGCATGATTGCTGGATCTTAGGATGTGCTTAGCTTCATAAGGAACTGTCAAACTGCCTTCCAAAGTGGCTATACCATTTTGCATTCTCACCAGCGATGAATGAGAATTCCTGTTGCTCTGCATTCTCATCAGCGTTTGGTGTTTAAATTTTAGCCATTCTCATAGGTAGGTAGTGGTTTCCCATCATTACTTTAATTTACAATTCCTTAATGATTTATGATGTTTCTGTGTGCCATCTGTGTATCTTCTTTAGGGAGGTTTCAGGCTTTTTGTCCATTGTTAATTTGATTGTTTGTTATCATGTTGTTGAGTTTTATGAGTGCTTTGTATATTTTGAATAGAAGTCTTTTATCAGACATGTATTCTGCAACTGTTTTCTCCCAGAATTGCTTTAGTAGAGCTGGAAACAGTCCTCTTTCTCCCTAAAAGACATTATGCTGCATACATAGGTCAATGAAATGCAATTAGCTGCAAATCTGCAGTGAGGGCTTTAAAAGTGCTGAGGTTACATTGATGCTTGAGTACATATAACCTACCTCACTGCTTTTTATTGTAGTAAAGCAATTATTTTTTGTAGTCTTTTCTGGAAATATCTATTTTTATAGTCAGGCAGACTTGGGCTCCAGCTAAAAGTTGGCTAGATTTTTGCATCTTAAAAATCCTTAATGTTAAAGGGATAAAGGCTGACTATACATTTAAAATCCAAAGGGAAACTTGATATTTGCTGTTTAAGGCCAAAGAGTGTATTTTTTTTCTAATGACATTCTAAATAAAGTGTTGTATAGTGCAAATCCTTGTTACCACTTGAAAATAGTGCCTGCCACACAGCTAGCGACAGGTCATGTTGGAAACAGTTTCCTAGCTCGCTTAGGAAGATGTGGGCTCCATCGTGGCTCACAGCTCATGCTGCATCAGATACTGTGGCAACCAGGCTCTAGAGCTTTCAAGACTCCCACTCAATAGTACGGATTGGTCCTCTTTTTGCTCAAGGAAAACTTTATGTACCTAGAATATTCTTGCTGAGAAACACTGCGTGACACTTGAGTTTTTTCTTTTCATTAGGGAAGATTGTTTTTTCTGGACTGAAGGAAACAAGGTCTTTTTTAGGTAGAACAGTCAGCATTTTTCATTTTTTTCTCAGTTGTCCTACCATAAACCTGCTCCAGAGGTGACGAATTTTGATGAAATTTGGCTAATGGTTGTCCCAGTAAAATGTGATGCTTGCTCTGTGGGGTGGTGGAAAAACACAGCATCTTATGACATTGATTGTCTTCAAAAAGTGAATCCCATTTCAAGAGGAAATAAATTTGAAGGAAGAATATCATAGAGTCTGGGAAGTATTCTCCTGGAAGGTGAGGAAAGGTATAGGCGTTGAGCTCAGGGTTTTATTTATTTATTCATTTTTATGAAATGAAAAAATCAGTCTTACTGACTGCAACTTGATGTTTATAAAAGTCTTTAAATCACCGACCTCGGGTTTAGACTCTGTTGAAGTTAAAGTAGCCTGTCCTATTACATATTAGTGAATTTTATTATAGGAAGAAATTTAATTCAGTATTTTCCAGCCACCGAGTATTAGTCAGGACAAGCTCACTGCTGTAATAAACAATTCCAAAGTCTTAATGGCTTAACACGGTAAACGTTTACTTCTTGCTTATGCCATGGTACACTGGTCTGGAGGGAGGGTGTGCGGGGTCTGCTTCACGTGGTCACTAAGGTCATGGCTCATTCATCTAAAGGGTCCTCAGTCTCTAGGCCTTTGGAATCTTCTTTCCGATCTTCTGCATCCTGCCTGCCATGAGGAGATGAGAAGGTGGGAGGGTTCTTCTGGATCACACTTGGAAGTGGCAAACATCCACTGTGGCCCACGTTCCACTGGCCGGTCATAGAGCCCCACCCATCTGTGCGGGCGGCTAGGAGGTGTCGTCTCGAAGGATGCCCAAGAGGAAAATAAAATAGGACTTAATGAATCAAAGTGGCCTCTGCCCCTTATGACTGTACACACACACAGACACACACTGACACACACAGATCTGTGTAAAGAAGATTAGTAGCTATGAGAACCTTCAGAATAGGATGAAATTTATAGTTACATTGTTTACTTAGCCTCTTTCTGTGCTTTTAGGAATAGTTTACGTCGTTGACGTGTTCTTGTATTTTTGGAAGCCGAAAACTGAAACCTCAACTTTTCCCCTTAATAACGGGTCATCCATGAATGAATGGGCTGAAAGATTCGGGAGATTTAGGCGAGATGTCCCCTGGGTAGGGGTCCCAGAGTGCTGGGTTGTTCCTGTTGGCTCCTGCGTCCGCTGATTGGATTAGAGGTGGTGGTGGAGGAGTAAGAGGAAGAAAGATAGAAGATTTGTGGTGGAAAATCACAACAATGGCTTGAACTAGTGTTTACTTTGGGCCTATGGTCGAAGGGAGAGAAGGAACAAAAACCCTCTTAAAAATGCCACACACTTTAAAACCTGACATCTGACCGAACTATGGATTGCTATTATTGGGAATCAGCCCAAATTGACACCTTGAAAACATTCTGGGGGTCAAGAAACTTCCACAAACATTTCTTAAAGTCATTCTCTTGGCACCTCATAGAATCTTTTTGGAAAAGAAAATTTGCTCAGCGCGGTCTTTTTTTTTTTTTTTTTTTGGTTTGGGAATATGTTACTTTTATGGACACCCCCGCGCCTAGTCAGTTGGAGTCAATCCTCAAATATGAAAGTGGCCGCAGGTCTAGGGAGGCAGCTCCCCTCAGGGTGGGATTTGCAGCCCGTGTTTTAATGTCTTGCTACATTGAAAAGGCGTAGGAGAAATCACAGATGCAACGTTCAGTGACTGGTTTTCAGTTTGCGGAGAATAAATAGGAGAGAGACGGTAGTGGAAAAGTCCCAGTGCTCAGAAAACCACTGAGCCTAAGTCATCCTCCTGGAATTCTGCTGCTCTCCTAATTTCCTTTGTATCGAGGGGGCGTTTCTATAAGGAATAAAATGAGCTGAAAAAATATGTACCATTTCAGAAATAAGAATCATGTTTGGATCTGGATACCAGAGGAATGAATGAGGACTTGCATTTCACAAAGTTTCTTTTCTCTTTTTTTTTAAAAATTTTTTGTCCACCTGAGAAAATGCTAGCCTGGAAAGTAACTGACAATGTCAGAACCACCAAAATAATAGGTGAAAAGTATTAGTCCCTACAATGTACAAAATGGAAGAAAGAGAGGCTAATTCTCCACTTTTCGCAAATGTAAGAATTTAGCTTATTATTGCTGTAAGCATTTGGAATTTGCATCTTTTAGGAAGGTTTAGAAAGGATAGATGGCTGCATTGATGGAGATTATTTTAGCTGATAATCTGGAATCTTAAGGAATTTAGAATTTACATTTGCTTTTAAAATGTTTTCTTAAAAATCATATTTCACGTGTCATTTAACATGAAATTAATAGGATTGTGAGGCTATTTATTTTTTTATCTGACAGACTCCTTGCTAATGGCTTACCCCCCTGGCTCTAGTGTTAAGCAGTCTTGTGCCTTCAACAGGCAGAGCCCCGTGTTTCAGGGGCTGACCTCTACGTTATATTCTCAGGCTACTCACTGGTGGCATCAAGGACAGGCGACTTCTGAAAATACATGGGGGCCTTCAAATAGGTGCCAAGAATCATGGGAAGTTCTAGAACTTTGAATTCTCAACGATTACTCTAGAAAATAAGTGCCTATCCATGGACATCCACCTGAGGGTGGGGCTGCTTTTTCTTGTCTGTGTTTCCAGGGTGGAACACAGGGTGAAAAATGAGGAGGGGGTTTCTGTTTGGGGGACATGGACTGTGGGAAAGCTTGCACTTCGTCTTAGGTCTCCCTCTCAATGGTGCCAAGGTGTCTTATTTTTATGGCTTACAGCATGTCCTGTCGTGTATAAGTTACTTTTTACACACCTCTTGTCAAGAAAACAGTTTATTTTAAGAGTTACTTGTTTGTGGTAAAGTTAGTAGTTTTATAAATGTTCTTTTTTTTTTTTTGATGGGGGCGTGTATAATCTATGAAAAAGGTGTAAGTTTTTGGCATTTTTGACCCACTGAGCCCCTTCTCCCTGAATCAGTGGCAGCCTGTACTGAGAATGCTGGCGACAAGTGAACAAGACTTTTCTCTGCCATCTGAATGTCAGGACATTTAGCCAAGTGATGCTGACTGGCAGTGCAAGAAGGTGCACAAACGTCTCAGCAGTTTGGGGCTCATTCTGGCTTCCCTACAACTACTACAGAGTCATCATCTCTGTGAGATCTGGGCCTATGCTCAGGTTTTAGTTGTAGGTTAAAATTAGGAAACCCACAAAGTCATGTTAGAACCACTGAGCGACATTCAAGGTGACCCTTCAACAATGATGGAGAAGGTTGACATCAGAAATTGTCAACTAGTTGGCAGTTTTGACCCAGGGCCCTCACGCTGTGCCAACAGAGAACACCTGCGCAGAGAGCTCCATGTTCCAGGGAGACATGTTTCCTTTTCTTACTGGTGCTCATTTGGGAGCCAGCCCCACAGACAGTGACCCCGCCTGTTAGGGACAATGCTTGTTTTTCTTATTGTTTTGAGGGTTATAGGAAAATAAGAAGCAGTTTCTGAGGTGGAACAAAGCAGTTTGTGTGTGAAGCTGTAGGTCTGAACAGCATGTAATGAGTATTTGGTGTAAGGGCAGCAGTCCTTCTGTATTGAACGATTAATGCTTGATAATGCTCAGGAAATGGGCTTCTAGTATTTCTTACTCATGTTCAGAAGGTAACAAAGGCTTCTGAAAGCACTGTTGGGGGATTATAAATAAGAGTTTGCCTCTCCTTCTAAGCCCGGAACAGAGTAGGTCTGGTCTGGGTCAATTCAGGGACTGCTTGGCTTTAAACCCATGGTCACTCTTGGTTTTCCAAACTCCCCTCCCCTCACCACTCCCATCTCTAAATCACTGACCTCAGGCAGAGCCTTATGAAAGGATTCCCATCTTATCCCAGAAATGCAGAAATTTCGTGATACATATTTTCTTGTTTCCTGAGGAATACAGTACTTTCTTATGTAGACTATCTAGTTCCAGGAATTAAACACTGTGCTTTCCCTAGAGGTGCATGCGTTCTGTCAATCAAACCCAAATAACCACCTCGATAACCCATAATTGTCACTGACTGTATAGTTCACACCTAACATGTAATCATCGCAGACAATGCTTTCATAATTAGCCCCCTGACGAAGGCGAGAAGTGTAACAGTGGAGACCAGTTGCCAATGCCGGGGGGCAGGTTGAGCCACCCTTCCTTGGTCCAGAGAGCAAATTATAGCTCCCCCTCCCCTACTAACAAAGCACGCATCTGCAAGTGTTCAGACTGATCATGACTCTTCCAGCGCCTAGAGAATAGTCATCTCTGGTTGCTCTTTGGGGAGAGAGCATTCCCACGGTACGAAGTAGATGCAGCAAATTGCAGGATGTGCAGCCAATTTGGAAGCGAGAGTAAAAGAATCCAAGTTGTAAATTCTTGTTCCTTTAGAGTGACAAGTTAATTTTGTATGTGTAGACGTCATCTTGAATAAGGGAGGCCAAAAGCCTTCGACAGAACCTTCTGTCATTCAAAGTTACTTTTAATGGTAGATACACTCAGGTTGGAGTCACTGTACCCTGGTGACCATCAGCATAGGGAACACTGTGATGGCTGTGGACAGAGGCTGTGGAGGTGAGTGGCCAGTTATGCCCGATTCAGGCATTCTGGCCAGGAGCAGATTCCTGCAGAATCAGAGTGTAGGTTTCCCCCAGGGACCTCCCATCTCCATCCTTACCCTCTTGGGCTGCTCCTTCCTCTAAATAGAAACACTGTTCTTCACCTTTCTCTCTCTTCCTCTCATTAATCTGTCCCCCCATCCAATATATATTTGCTTGGCTACCAACTAGCCCTGTACTAAGCGGTAGGAAAGCAATGACGACAGAGCATAACCTCAAGGAGTTCGTGTGGGGGACCCGGATATTTAAAGAAGTAATGTCGGCACACAGTAGCAAAAGCTCTAAGCCGAGTACTGTGGAGGCTCAGTGGGGCTGCGATAACTTTTCCTGGGAGAGTTGGGGGTGGGTAGCTTGGTAGAAGAGTTGATGTTTGAGATGGATCGTTAAGGAAGAGTAGAATTGTGCTGGGCAGAGATGGAGGAAAATTAAGGTGCTCATCTGGCAAAGCTCAGAGTTTATGGTGAAGGCAACATCAGTTCACTCTGAACAGGGAGGGGACATGGTTAGACCATTAGAGCAATAACTCTAGCCATATTTTAAGGTCGCCTTAAGGGACTCTAGACAAGGAGACTATGAGGAGGAGATGTAATAGTCTGGCAGGCAGAAGTGAGAACCTGCAATAAGGTGATAGTTCTATAAAATGGATAAAAATGATTTCTTGGAGATGGAATTCACAATGATTGGGGATGGGTGGGATTTGGGACTCCATGGCTTTTCGTTCAAGTGTCTGGGTAGATGTTGTCATTATTCATTCATTCAACAAATACTTATTGAGCACCTGACATGTAACACATATAGATAATTAAGATGAAATGACTCTCTTCAAGGCCAGAAATTTTAAACTTTAGCTGGGTACAAGAATTGCCTGGGGAAAGCTTTAAAATCACAATTCAGTTAGATTCTCAGATGTGTTTTCAGTGTTCCCCAGGTGATTCCCAAGTGTAGCCAGGATTGAGAACTGCTGCCCCACGACATCACAGGCGGGTCAGTCAATCTGCAAATGGTGAGATAAGAGCTCTAACAGGGACTGGGACATGGCTCCTGGCAGCAGAGAGAAGGACCGTCTAGCTCTGCGCTCCCACTCAGGGTGGTCCTTCTCAAGGAGGTGCTGCTTTAGCTGAGACTCGGAGGGTATTTTCAGGAGTTGAAGTGGGGTGAGCCTTCTACTCCAGGGAGCAGCCTTTGCAAGAGAACATGCCAGTACGGAGACTCATCAAAAAGGAACAGGGTGAGAAGGGGGAGGGACCCAACACATTCCACTTTTGGAGTATGATGGGCGCACAGGACATCCATGTAGAAGTGTCAGCATCAGTTGGATACGTGAATCTGGAGCTCAGGGGAAGTGAGGTCTGAAGACGCAGTTTCAGGAGTCTCAGGTTGGTGGCTGAAACCATGGGCGTGTAAAGATAACTCAGGAACACTGTGTGCGGTGTGTGCAGCCGTAGCAAGCACTGATGCTTCCTTGGGGGCCCAGGCTCAGAAGAAAAGCTCTGCCAAGGAGCTGCCACAGGGAGGAAGTGCCTTCGTCTTGAAGGCGCCTTCCATTCTCCAGGCTTTTTCACATTTCTGTGATGAATTCTGATCTGGTCATTGTCAGACGCGAGCAGCTGCATCATTTTCAGCTCCTCAGTATCCTTGTTAATTGGGAAGTTGCCAGCAAAGACCACTCACTTGTTATTGCTATTATTTCCATTACGAAGAGTGCATCATTTGTTCCGACAAAGTCTTACCACTTTAAAGACCCTGGGGACGTTTATCTGCCTTGCCTTTGGGGCTCATCCTTGTCAAATCATAAGATATAAACATGCCCCTTAACCACCAATTGAGAAAATTGAAGCCACTCAAAGTATAAAATAGCTCTTTCCTTAAATCTTTGTCCTCATTTTCAGTCTTTCTTTTCATTGGTAGGGAGCCTTTAGTTACTGTTTATGGAAATGAATTTGAAAGAGTAAACAGAGGGACCTATATGAGATGTTGAATATTCCATAAACTTACTGTGGTAATCATTTCATGATGAATGTAAATCAACTTTTATTAAGCCATGCACCCTCCATTTATACAGTGCTGCATGTCAATTACATCTCAATAAAACTAAAAGGAAAAAAAGAATCTATAATATACCTGAAATAGTGGGAAAACAAAGAGTAAATGGAGGAAGAGAAGAATGAGGTTAAGAAGGAGAGAGGTATTTAAGTATAGGAGGTGCCCTTTTGATTAATTTAACATATATTTGTCAAACATTGACGACTTGGTCACCAGAGTATAAATTTTTTGGTGACAAAGAAGCCATTGATACTCCTTATTGAATCCCTAGTCCAGTGTCTGGCACATTCGTTTTTGCTCAATTAATGTTAGTTAAATAAATGAATAAAAAGATGAGTGTTAGCTTGGTTTCTACTTCGACCAGAGAAGGAAAGACAAATCCAACATAGAGCTTGCTCTCAAGCATTTTATATCCTAATGCGGATGAGAGAAGTCCCTCAATTGCTACAATATGGATTGAAGTGTAGTGGATTCCTTGGGGTGCACACAAACTCAGTTGTGGGAATTCTGAGATGAGAAAGTATATATTCGAGTGGGTGGGGTCAGAGGCACAGATCAAGAAATAAGTGATGGGGAAGGAAGCATTTAAGATGGTCCTTGAAAGATATTGAGACTTAGACAAGTAGGAATGGATCAGGAGGAGATGTCTTGAGTGAAGGGAAACCGCAGGGTGTTCAGAGAAGAGCAGATAGATGAGAAACATAGTGGGGGTTCGGCCAGAGAGGTATGCTGGGGGCCTTGGGTCTTGGAAGACTTTACCTGCTTTTCCCTGAATGCACGATGCTCTTCCGTGGTTTGAGTAGCTCCTCTCAGTCATTCCCAGTAAAGGCACGTCCCATAGAGATGAGCCAGCCAACCCCAATGGGTGAAGAAGAAAAGAGGGAACTTGCATAGGAACCCCTTCATCCTTCCCACCAAAGTGCCCCTCCCTCTCCCCTGCCTGATCCTTGGGACTTCTGGGAAGACTGAGCCGGCTTGGATCTGAGTGAGGAGGGGGGATGGGGGGGGAAAGTTTGTGGCTAATGTGTACGCATCGCTGCCCTTTAATATTGTGAGCTCCTGGCATAGAGGGATTGTCCCATTTAGCTTTGTGTCCACCCCCACCAGGGTCTGATACAGAGGAAAGTTTTAGTAGATATTCATTGAATGAATGCATGTGAATAAAGTTCAATAAACCTTTACGTTTTCCTTTTGGAAACAGACACTCATAATGTAGTGATAGGGCTTTCATTAGACAGACACAGGATTCATTTACAAGAAGCAAAGATGTTGAAAAGTTTGGCCAGGAAGTTTCTTCATGCTGGCACAGCATAAAACACACCAGGTATGGGTCCAAGAGTGTGAGCCAGGCAGGCTTCTGTGTTCATTGTTCATTTCAGTTATGCTGAAAATCGTAGCAGGGGATGATAAATTTACCTCGGTCCTCTATCAGAAAGGTATAATTACGTGTTCAGTGTTCTCATTTGTTTATCATCTCTACAAAGCTGATTCACCTTTTTTTTTTAAATTAAAGTTTCTCTTAGTACACAGGAAGACTTTACAAATGTTCAATGTTTTATCAAAGAGTAGCTATAACTTGTCTTACGGATTATCTTAAGTATGATTTTTAGTAATATTACTTTGATTATTTTTAACTTCTTCTTGAAACTCAGGCTTTTGGATAGCATGACCACTTTCATTAATTATGTTAGAACTCATTCACCCTTTACGCATTGTAAGCCAGAAGGTATAAAACGTGAGCAGTTAAAATCTGTTAAGCATACTGCTCCCCAAGTACAGCCAGGCATATTCTGCTCAGTAGGATGTCAAACTGACTTGGCGGTGTACTTTGGTGCTCCAAATTACTAACACTAAAGACAGTAATAATACGATTCTTTTCTTTTGTTAGAGCAGCTCTAGGCCCTTTGAGTTAGAGGATTTCCACTCTTGGGCACGGTGACCCCAGGGCTGTGTGGACAGTGGGGACAGAGTGGTTGGGAAGACCTGCTTCGGGTCCTCAGACTTGGCCGCCCTGGGGTTTCCATCCCAGGTCCCTTGAGGAGTGGCACAGGTTAGAGCTGGAGGCTTGGGGGCATTTCTTCCAAGCAGCACTGCCAACAGGCTTGGCCAAAAGAGCAGAGTCTCTATGGGAGTGAAGGCAGTTGAGGTCTGTCTTTGGCAACCCCTGTCACCTTTCCACCATAAGGATGTGGCCTCATACTTTGGTGAGATTGCTGATCCTTATTCTGTTACAGAATTCACTTTCTTTTCATCTGTATTCTGTGAAATAACATTGTGTTTCTTTAAAGGTTGACAGGTTGACATCTTCAATGTTGACAAATATTAGCCCTTGTTTAAATTGAATAAATCACATGAATTCATTCTCTTCACTGAAGAGAAGATGCGTTCACAGCTTTAGTTAAATTCTTCTGTTCTTTCGGATTGTCTGTGAGACCTTTGAACTTTGCTTTCCAAAATTACCCTAGAATCAAAGGCAGGAACCCATCTAAGTGTAGAGGAAGCCCCACATCTCGTGCAGAACAGCGTGAACAGATTGGAATCCTCTGTCTCCGGGATAAGACTCATGAGGATCTGATGATATGATTTGCTTTATGGCATAAGACAGTTTTCAGATCTTGTGTTTTTGTTAATGCTATTCTAGGGCACAGATTCATTTGCAAGTGTTTTTATTGGATTCTCCAGAGAACCGTTTGATAAACTTCAAAGTACCAACATTTCTGTGGTTATAAAACAAGTGTCAGACTGCTTATCTATTTATTATTTTTTTTTGGTGTTATTTCTTCTCCCTTTTCTAGCCCCATTTCCCCCTTAATTCCAAAAGAATTCAGAATCTCATAATCAAGTACTTATTATTAAATATAAAAGGATTACTAGAAAAACAAACATCTTGACAGTGTCTCCCAAATCTGACCAAAACCGTTTAAGTCACATGGATGACAGAGACTCCACTCAGATTTCTCAACTACAAAGGATGCAGTGCATCTTTCTCTGAAGAAGGGTTTTGAGATGAATTTTAAATGGATGAGGCAGTTGAGACTTGGAGGCTCAACTGGTTTGCCCAAGGTGACTAGAGCTCTAGCTTGAGATATAGGTGACTAGAGATGTATAATTTTCTTCTGTGTATTTTTTTTCCTACCAGGCTCCAGATGGAAAGGAACACATAAGTCTTCTCATTTTTCACCTGTGAATAGTCTCCCCCCTCATAATCCACAATTATTTCTTTCCTGTCACATGCCCATTGGGATTTCCCAGCCCTGACCTTAAATAAATCTGAGCCCCTCAGGAGCTCCTCGTGTCCCGTTTAGAGGTCATTGCACCCAAACACGCTGTCCTGCTGCTTTCTTAGTGAGTGACTAACAGTCCACGGGGGTGTCACAGGCCTGTCTGGTGCTCAAAGTTACAACCTCCCTCTTCTATCAAGGGGACGGAGAGACATTTCATAAAACCTTTCAAAACTGGTTAAATCGGCGGTCGTTAAGATAGCCAGCTCTATTCATTCCTCTCTTGGACTGTTTCCCCATTAATAAGAAATATCTTCCACTCACTTCTGTTTGTCATTTATGACAATAGCAGACTCTTGTGGAGGAAAAATGTGACTTTCTGCTTTTAGGCTTAAGTCTAATGAGTCCTCCTTAAACCTTGCCTCTTGAGTTTCCTGATGCTTTTTTTTTCCTCCTCCTGGAGAATATTTCAGCAGTGTTCTGGATTCCCCCCCCCCCTTTTTTTTTTGAGAGGACAGCATGAGCCTTCATGTGATGGGCCTGCGACGGCCACGTGCATATTTCAGTGATAACTCCCAGTGTCCAGTTTCCTCCCACTGGCCTAAAACAACATAGCTCTTTATTTTGGGGTTAGAACTTTTCTCTGGGAAGTGGCACGTTTCTGAGCCATATTCACTAAAGGAGAAATTCTCCTCCCTCAGTGGGAGACTCTGGACTATATCTCAGTTTGGCAACATTAGCTAGTTTCAACCATGAGAGTCTGCCCTGAGGTTTTTGGGGGTGCCCTGCAGAGATGCTGAAAACCCTCGTAGGTCTCCACTGTGACTTTGCTTCTGAGAGCTGCTGTGAAGAGACGATGGGGGTTCCTCTGTGGTGGATCCTGACTTCCGATATCTGTAAACTCTCCTGGTACCTATACTGCCTCCAGTTCCCTCTGGGGGTTGTTCTTTCCCTCCCTTAGTCCGCGTTCTGTAGATGCTGCTGCCCACAGTGGTGCATGTGGGTCTTGTGCCTGAGCCAGCCAGCTGCCTCCAGCCCCTCAGCCACAAGGGCTGCTCCAGGGATGACCTGTGATGCAGAGCCCACAGACGCAGTTAGACCTTTCCCAGGCTCCTGGGAGACACGCAGGGGCTCTGTCCTCACGGAGTTGTGAGGAGAAGAGGCAGCATTGCTGTGGGCATCCCGCATCCACTTGGAGGCTGAACCTGGAGCCAGTGCCAAGGATGCAGCGCTGAGGAGTGAAGAGTGAGAAATGGGTCCCTGATGACACTGTTTAAGCACTGAATCAAGCTATGTGAAGCTTGTCTCCTTGGTTACACCGCCAGTAAATGATCTTTTCTTGCTTAAAGTGATTTAAGTGGTTTGAATGGGATGTTTGGTCACTTGTAGCCAGAACCCTGTCTGATAGACTCATGGTGGTCAAGAAATAGCGTGTGTGTGTGTGTTCTTTTTATTCTTCAGGAATAGAACAAAAAGAAGATGAGAACTCACTCATTCCAAAAATGCTCTTCAGTAGATTAAACTGTTACTTAGAATGACAAACTAGAATTAGTAAATTAAAAAAAAAAGCCTTGTGAAATAGAACATTTAAATAATGTGTAAAAATTTCCATGATGAAGATTGACAGTGTCATCTCATCTGCATCTTTTTAAGCGATGGAGGCAAATCTAGATTTTTGGAGGGACCCGAAGAATAAAAGTAGAAAAATATAAGAAATTTTATTAAAAAATAGGAAATAGAAAAAATATAGAAAATAGAAAAAATATAAGAAAAAAGATTTATAGGTCACTAAAAATCACAGTGAAAGCTCAGCTTTTAAACATTTGTATCAGTTATTCATTCTTACCCACTGGCTATTCCAGGTTATTTTCACAGTTTGACCCTTCCTGTCAGCTATTAACTAATTTGGGGCAAAATACAGTTTGGTGTAGTAAATAGACTTTGTTTGAAAATGTGGTTCATTGTTTAACCTTGGACAGGTTTCTGCACCTCAACATTTTAGAGATACTATTCGGAACATAGCGTATGGGAGACGCCTAGACTGGGGTCTGGAATAAAGTGGGCAGTCAGAAGGGCGAGCAGCTGCTGTATTTTATCACTGCTCTTACTAGAAACTTGTGTCTCCCCATACATGTCCCCGTTTTCACTAGTCCTGGTCAGGGAGTGCCTCGCCTATGGTCGGTCTTTCCTGATGCTGTGGCATTAGCTGCTTTTCCTATTGACTGATTGTCAACAAAATGGCCACTCCTGGAAATTCTTATTTCTCCTCACCGGTGATCTGTGGACATCTGACTTTTATTATCAACAAAGAAGAATATAAAATATAGTTACATAAGGCAGAACTGAGGGATGAAACCACAAATGATGGATTGTAACTCCCCTCTGTGCAAACAGGGATACCCGTAAACCTCTGGTTATCTCCTGCTGAACTGTGCTAAAAAGTTTGAAATGATGCAATGGTTAACTGATATTATTTTCTTATAAGCTACCCCAAGGATGGCAAATACAAGACTTCTGTGACCATCTCCCAATCCCCTGTCACTCCCTGCTCTCGGAGCCTCAGAGTCCTTCTTAACCCAGAGCACCCAGCAGTCACCAGTAATGGGATGTGAGTGCTTGAGTTGAAAACATTTTTCTCCCTTCATGCCTAGATTTCTGCTTTTGGAAATTTTATTATTGAAGTTGCTTACATATTCTGAACATGTAAGTGTTTTAACATGTTATTTTGAAGTGTTTTAAACTTTTCTTGTAATTCCCTACATCCTTGGGATTTTAATAGGAGGGGGTATTTGCACAGCCATGAGGCTGGGAGCGTCTGGTCCAATGACTCAGTTTCCTCCTTTCATGAAAAGGGGCCAATCTTTCTGCAACTGCTTTCTGTGTTAGTGCAACAGATATGAACAATGGAAACAAACAAAAAAAAAACCCATGTCAAATAGGTAAAAAAAGAATATAAATCTGGAGAAGCAGTGGGGGCAGATATGACTCTGAGAGAAGAAAGTCAGGGAAAAGACATCATAATCCAAAGTCCTGGACTCGGTTTGGATTAATCAATAAACAAACATGTATTGGAACATCTGCTAAATGAAGTGCTGGGATGCAGAAATAGCTAAGAATAGTTCTTGCCTTTGAGAAGCTCAGTCTGGTTAGGAAGACAGATGTGTAGAGCAAAACCTGTAATTACCAGGTACGGTGGCAAGGGCTGTGGTGCATCTGAGGAGAGTGAAGCTATAGGACTGAGTTCCCGGGTGGACTGATGATATTGGGTAAAGGGGTCCCTCCTATTGCTGCCTCATGTTGGGCTGTTTCGGAGCCCAAAGATTGGGTATGAATAACTGAGTTGTTACTTGACTTGCTCTTGACCTGTGTGAAGCCCTAGTGTTCCCGGTGAGTCTGGGGAACTAACTGTGGTGCTGACTAATTGAAAAACTCAGACTGTGGACTCCAGCAGTCCTAGCTCCGAATCCTGACCTGCTGCTTACTTTCTGTGTGGCTCTGGGAAGATAAATAACCCCTCTGACTCCGGTTTCTTAATTTAGTGACTTCTTGTGGCAATTCAAATCGAGGATGTCCCTGAAGTACCTGGGGTATCTTAGATGAGAAGTAAATTAAATTTATTGTTATTAATTTTGTTGTCATTATTATCAGGCCAATGGTGTTGAACTCTGCTCCAACATTTGTGTTTTATTTGTCCACTTCCAATTGGAAGTTTATTGTTTCAAATTACAAAGGAAGTGATGAACTCAACTTGGGACCAAGAGACAAGGATTGAGGACCTGGCAGTGGTTGGGCAGACTTTTGGACTTTGTGTTTGGGTTGGGAGCTAGGGGTTGAGAGAGAAAGATTCTGATTGAGGGAGCGGAACCACAAGAGTGGAGAAGCGTAGAGGTCTAGGGAAGGATGACCCAGGCATGGGGCTAGAAGAGGAAGAAAACTGACATGGAGAAGAGTCTGCTCTGAAGCGTTCTCCAGGGGGCCAGAGAACACTGTCTTAGACTTTGGGGACAGTTTTGTTGATGTGTTGACAGCTAAGGTTAAAATGATGTTTTCTTTTGAAAATCCCACGTGTGTAGAAAATGAGCTCTTGCTGAATATTTCAGCTTCAGTTTCACTTCTTCCTGCATAACCTGTGTGTGTGTGTGGGTGGGAGGGGAGGGGTGTGGGGGGTTCTGGTGTGATGTTTGTTTGTTGGCTATGTGGCATCAATTGTATCCTACAGAAGGGAGATCTCACAGGACACAAGAAATGATGCAGCAGGGAGCAGATCATCACAAAAATAGTTTTATTTGTTTTGTGAACAAGCAGCAGTAGACAGAATCCAGCACACCTGATTGATGGGGAAAGTCATTGGGCAGACGTGGCTATCATTCAGTCAGTGTTCTCGGAATGTGGCACCATTTCCACCTGGATTCAACAGTTCGGGGTTGGGTAAAAGTTCTAGCAGGTCAGGAGAGAAGATCACTAAGAGCTGTATAGAATCTGAAAAATTCCAAGTAAGTGATGAGAAGAAGCATCAAACAGGGACATTTTCACTTACGCTAATAAGCTATAAACATACCAATTGACCAAACAAGTAGATTAGGTGGGAATATTACTAGTTAACATTTCCCCATGTAGTTCAAGAAATAAATCTTTGAATTTGGTATAGTTATCTCCATTTTAATGACTCAGAGTTTTTGGGTAGCTGGCTCAAAGTCACCGTCTGGTCAGGGACCAAGATTGGCTGAGAACTGAGTCTGACCGGTACTCGAGAATGAACTCTCAACCACTCAACTAAGCCTCGTTAAAAGATGACTCACAATAGCAGTCCTTCAACACACACTCGCACACACACAAACAGCAGATTAGGAGTTGACAGCTGAAGCAAGACCAAACGATATCTTTCATAGATCATGTCTACTGTGTGGGACCAATGCCACACTTTGTACAGTGTACCTTTTCATTAGAACATGCAGATCGAAAGCTACCTTTACCTAGTCGTTTGTATAATCTTGTTGGTAGAAGAGCAACTGTCTAATTGAGTCTCTCTGTTGCTACAATGCATTTGAGCAGCTTGGGTCACAGTGACTTTACATGGCAGGGGATCAGCTAAAACTCTTTCTTCTGGATTACTTCACCGTCCGGAATGCCATGCTCAGGCAAACACCGGATGTAAGGCTAGAGGTCCTGGGAGCAGACACACTCGCAAAAGGTGGAGAGCAGCCGGCTTGTGAGAGGGGAGGTTAGGGTCGCCCTCAGACCGTCCCTGGTACAAAGTGTCCGAGGAAGAGATGCGTGTTACAGGGCAGCCAGAAAAATTTTTAAAAGGGCGATTTGTATCATCTGTTAATAATCTCTTTTAAAAGTCTGTCTTAGTGAAGCAGAGTTTTCTTTACAAAATCAGGAAATTGGAGGCTTGAAGTCCACGTGTGTCCCAGATCCTTCTTAAATATACTGAATTACAGATGTCTGCCTGTTCAGTGAGTCCAGGAAGTGCTGGTTGGCACTGCCGGTTGTGAGGGAAGGTCAGTGATCACAACACTTCTGGGTTCAATTCTGGGTTCTGACAGTCACAGAAGACAAGGGGAAATGGGATGGGACAGGAGTCAGGACTGCAGCAGGGGCTGGAGTGCGGGACACAGGCTACTCTCCTCGCCCTCCTGAGCCTCCAGACCCAGCCTGGCTTCTGCGACCCGGGGACCAGAACCAGGAACAATGCAGCAAGGAGCCTGTTCTCAGTCTCAAGTTGAGCCCAGGGCTGAAGGGGTAAAACACTCTACAAGGACCACCCTCATGTCTTCAGAGAATTCTGGCTGGCGGCTGGGGGTCTGAGGGCAGGAGCTGTGCAGCGGGATTGCCTAGGCTGTCTTACAGAAGCCGCCTCCCAACACATCTCCTCCTCAGTTCTACCCTCCAAGTGAGAGGCAAGCCACAGATATTATGGATTCTGTAAGAACTGTAATATTTGCCCCTCTTCCATGGTAATTCAGAGAACATGTCATCAGTTAAGTTTAGATGTGAAAAATCTTAAAGCATTGTTTGCTTTGGTTATATATTAATACCTCACTTTTCCATTTTGTGGAGTTGGCTAGTGTGTACGTGTGTGGGTGTGCATGTATGCATGTATAAGTAGACGTGTATGTTTTTGGTTTTTTTTGGGGGGAAGAGGGGAGATAGGTAATTAAGTTTATATATTTTTAATGGACATACTGCGGATTGAACCCAGGACCTCGTGCATGCTAAGCACACTCTCTACTGAGCTATACCTTATCCCTTGTAAGTGGACATGTATGAATATAGATACATGTTAGCATTTACCCCCCTTTGGTTTATAAAATAATGATATTCATATACACATATGTCATACATATATCTGTATACACATGTGCATACTTACACACCCATTGGTTTTGTAAAAGAGCACGCCTGTTTTATTAAAGAGAAAACTAGGACTCTGAGAAATTGACTGACAAGCCTGAAATGGCACTAATAAGATGCACAGGCTGGATAAGAACTCAGAGCTTCTGACTGAGTCCGGGGCCCTTTGAGCCCCGCCCCCAGTTTTAACTCAGTGTGAAGCCCACTGACTGCTCGCTCCAGGCACGCCGGCGTCAGGACTTTCCTGGGGTAATTAGCCACTGGGCACAAGTCATCAGAAAGAGAGATTGTGCCACAACAGTGCATGCAGAAGGCACCCCATGCCCTCGGGGTCCGATTTCACTAAGCTTGACCTCATTTTGATAGAACTGGGGGTTAGGCTTTTAGCCTGACCTTCCACGGTGGGGAGTTAAGTCCACAACATCAGAGGCGGTGTGTTGTGAAGGAAAGAGGGGGTGGGTTTGCAGCTACACTGACCTGGGTTTGAATCCTGACTTGTGCGCTTCTGTGTCCTTGGCAAATTCCTTTGTGAACTTGGTGTCCTAATCCGTGAAGTGAAGATGACAGTGCCTTTCAGAGTTGCAGTAAGCGGCTTGGTGTGGCGGTGAGTGATTCACTGTCGCTATTATTACTGCCACCAGATGGACAAGTAGTCCAAGACGTGGAGGGTAGGGTCCTGCACTGCCATTGCCTAAGCGTCCCAATGACCAATTTTTAGGGACCACAATGTCAAGGACCTGAGTGTTCCTTCTGTCTTTCCTCACCTGCGAAGCCTCTGTCTGGCTCTCCCTGCCCATCTATGCGTTTTGTTGATTGGATCACTGGGGAGCTGCTATGGCGGTAAGGCTCAGCAGAGGCTTGCAGAGCTTCCCTCCTGCTCTGGGGCTCCTGGTGGTTGCCTCTAAAACCTTGTCCTTCAAAATGTGAACTTCAACTGTGTGGGTATTCCGGGAACTCGCAAATCCTAGATGAATTTATACCCACCACAGACCTGTGTCACTGCAGTAGGAACAGGATTTCTAGTCACCCCACCACTTCTTGGGACTCATCTTGGGGGACCAGCTTTGACATCCTCTTTGTGTACCGCGGCTGGCAGACAGCAGAGGGCATCTGTCACCTGCACTGAGAATGCCAAGGGCCTCCCTCTGCACTCCCCAGAGAGCACAGTGTTGAGAAATAACCCATCCTCCGTGGTGGCCACACTCACTGCTGCTCCCTCACCTTCTCTTGTTTCAAAACGCTGCATTTGTTTCACACATGTTTGTTCCTGACTCCGCCACCTCCCAGGTCTGCTGGGACAGCCCGTTGGTCTTTTGTGACTTCTGAGTGAAGAGGGAGCTTTGGACTCGGAGGAGGTGGCTTCCCCAGAAAGCCTGGAGACAGCCTGCAGTCACTCCTCCAGGCCTTTGTTGAGAGAGGCCTTCCAGTTGGGTGTGGAACTTTGGTTTATTAAATCTGATGAGTTCTATATTTCTGCCACATGTCACAGATCACCCACGTTGACTGAACCCTGCCAGAGCTGGGCGGCTGTTACCCTGAAATGAAGCCAGATTTTTTAAGTGGGTGGGGGTAATTCCAGTTTGGTGCAATAAATTATATGGTTCTGCCTGATTTGCTTTGCTCTGAGCTGGGAGAACTCATGATGGAGCATATCTTGCAGTGTGTGTGTGTGGGTGGGGGGGTGGAGCCGGGGTGAGCAGCTGGGGGTCGACGCGGGGAGGGAATTACAGTTTCCTATAGTGAGTGGGTTGGAGAGTAGATGCAAACATAGCCCCTGGCTTTTCTTTTCCATTCTTTTCCCCAACTCAGCCTCTTCTTTTTATTTTTATGCTTGCAGAACTTGGGGCTGGCTTTCTAAAATTCCAAGAAGAAATTTGGGGACCAAGTTAGCCATGAAAGGTGATAGAATTCCTTGCACTCCCGTTCACTTCTCTGTCACAGAAGGAAATTTGGAAGACTTAGAATACCGAGAAATAGGCCCTTTAGAAGTTTTTTTTTTTTTTTTTTTTTTTTTTCCTGCCAGGAGGCTGTTGGGCTTTGAGGAAGGATGTTGTGGGGGGAGAATCACCATTGGTTCTCATACACATGTAAGTTTGATTAGTTTTCTGGGAAGATGAGCACGGAACAGCATAGAAAATAAGGTTTAAACGATATCTTTTTCTTAATTAAACGGGGGATTAGAATCATCTGGACTTTAGCAGCAAGGGATTAGCATATAAAACACATTATGGGAGGGTCCAGAGAAGACTGAAGGAAAAAAGTCTGCTTTTAAATCCTGACTCTGTAACAGTTCCTAATCTCTCTAGGACTTCCTTTGTTCATCTGTAAAAATGGGAATAAAATCCACCTCACAGGACTATCATGAGGTTATTTGAGAAAACGTGGGTGAGTTCTACTGTGACATCAAGAAAACTCAGTAAACATTTATTTTTCACTCTCACCACAGTTCTGAGGGGGTGGATTCAGGCTGTTGTCAGGGACATTCATCTTCTGTGACTTTTGAAAGGGCAGGACTGAGCAGTCAGACCCAACTGTGTGACTTTTCTGGCCTTGCAGGTCAGTAGGATAGCCTACAGATATAAAAAGGACTTTTGTAGAGAAACTAGAAATCACATTTTGAAGACACTTTGTGTTTATAAATGTGCCTTATTATTTCCAAAACAAACAGATTTAAATAAGCCCAAGAGTGTATTCTTCATTCAGAATCATTGCATAAAATAAGTTCCCGGTTGGGAACCTTACAAATAAAGTTTTAAAAAATTTTAGTGAGATCCAAAAAGCATCTGAAAAATTCCTAAGTGAATTAAACACTGCCCCCTCCCTGGTTCAGAGAATTCTATGACATCCATTTTGTAAAAATTTGCCTCAAAAATCAAACCTTTGGAAAATTTTAGCTGATCAGAGTGGTGAAAACTTCTTTCTCATTGAAATACTTCTCTGCACTTGTACCTATGTGGGACTGAGTGGGGTTGAAGGCGGCTGCCTCAGGATGGTGGAAGGAATCTTGGGCCTCCTGCTCCATATTATGGGATTTGTTGAAAGCTTGGACTCTGGGGAGAATCTCTGCAATCCGAGTAAAGATGAATTGCCTTTCTTCATTGATCTCTTTGTTTTATTCTGGAGAGTAAGCTCTCTGCTTTCTGGAGAGCGTCTAAACACCTATTTCAGGTTAAAAAAAAAATCTTAGCATTTTGGCCTCTTATAACCTTGTGGACAAAAAGCTTAAGCAAACTTTTCAAAAGCTGCTAGGTTAAAAAGAAGATTTATAATCCTTTGGCAATCAGACGAAGGATGGAGCTGGGAAGACTTGTTCATGGTCACGTGGGGCTGCCCTGTTAGAGAGTCCTTCCTTTTGCTTGAACCCATTGCCCTTCTAACTCTAGGCTTCCCAGCTGTTCCCCCACCCTCAGTCCTTTAGTCTTCCTAAGCCAGGACACTGTCTTCATGTTCTCTGCCTGGGAGTGGCCATTCTCCACCAGATACTCAATCTTCCCAAGATACATTATTACGGGAAATGAGCTAACAATAGTGTTGATATCTGTTTGTCTCAGCTCTATTTTCAGATTCCCTGACTATGCAAATATTCACTTTTCCTATTGAAATTGTCCACAATGATACCTTCTCTTCTGTGCAACCTGCCAAAATGCAGACCTTATTAAAGGAATGTATTCATTTAAAATCTCTTGAGTAATAGATTTTGCTCTGTGGAATTACATGGAATTTGCTAAGCCCTTCCTGAAGCATTTTGCTATAGAATGCCACATATATATATCTACTTGAATTCCCCCAAACTGCACTATTAGTAGAACAGACACTTATGATTTCCCAAGTATTGTGGAGAGTGAGTTGGTGCCAAAAATAAAGAATTCTTTTCAAAATGAGAAAGAAAATTAGGCAGGCTTTGAAGATAACTGAAAAACCCTACAGCCATCAAAATGAACTGGAATCTTTTAAGAGCTCCCTGCTTGTTCTCATAGCCAAAAGATTTTATATTATTTAATTCCTTGGACTCTAAATATGTTTCTTTTACACTTTTCTATTTTCTACATCATTATAACTCAGTACTCATTGAACTCCCTTCTTGTGCAAGAAGACATATATTCCACTGGGCAGGATTGAAATGGACAGAAAAAGGGCAAAGGACTTTATCAGCTCTGACCACATCGCTGTTCTGTTTTTAAGAATGATTAGCTTTATCTTTGAAGTGGATCAGCGTTGATGGAGAAAGGATTTGGGGGCGGGGGGCCACCTCAGAGAGATTGGCACCTTCTCTGGCAGAATTTAAGGTGAAAATATAACTATACTTAACTATATTTTGTCCTCCATATATAATTTTGGACAATGAGTAATTATTTTCCATCCTCTATCAAAGAACTTCCCTCCTGATTCTTACTTATTTCTCTGATTCATTCAATACACACTCGCTGAGCATCTCAGTGTCCACAGCACTGGTTTAGCCACAGGGGGAAGCAAAGCCGTAGTAAATAGTCTTCCTCCTCCAATTTGTTCACAGGTGCAGTTAGGGAGGAAACATATAGAACACGGTATATTAAGTAACAACGAAGAAATAAAAGAACAAATGAAAATATTAAATACAATAGGATCCACGTCGGTGCATTTTCAGGTTGCTCAGAGGGAGGAGAGAGTACCAATGTGGAGGTGGCAGCTTGGATGAGAGGAGAGAGTTTGATGTGTTGGTTATTCACACACGTGTTTGCACACACTCATTTTCTGCCCTGCTCTGAGTCTTGGAAGGCTGACTTCCATGGACTGCATCACTGGCTCCCTTGCACTCTGGCTTCCTATTGGTTCAACCAATGGTAGGCTCACCATTGGTTAAATCAACAGGAAGGTGAGTGGAGAGGCTGGCTGGCATCTTCCTCTGGTCCCTCCCTGCTTGGCTGAGACTTTGGCAGCAGCTGTATGAGCCTCTCCACGTTTGGTTATAGCCCTTGTCAGGCAGCCCCTCTTCCAGATAGCTTGTTCACTGTGCACATCGCTGTGCAGACGGAGGGGATGACAGAGCTTCTGTGCTGTGAGTCCCTAAGCACTAACTGCACCTCTGAAAAGAGTCCCTTCATTTGCTATGGACTTTGGGTGCCATTGTCCTGCCTCCTGCTGGGACTCCAGCAGTGGGATTGACACTTGAGGTTTTTCTTGGTGCAGAAGACAGTATGCATGGAGGCCAAGAGCAAGAACAAGCTTGGGCGAACCCAATCAGAGCAGAGGGATGGGTTACATGAGAGGGTATACCCCACAAGGTAAGTTTGGAGAAGATGGTAGAGGCCAGGTAGGGAAAGACATCAAATATCAAGATGCTGGCATCCTTCTGAGAAAAGGAGAAGTCACAGGAGGTTTGAGGGTAAAGAAATAAAAAAACAAAATAGTGTAGAAAATTCAATGTGGTGGTTGAATACGGATTAGAATAGAGAGAGACTCAGTAAGAGAATTCTTTGGGGAGCTATGACAGAGATCCTGGACTTTTTGTTGAGGAGGTGTCTTGGTCTGTCATGTAGGAAGCACTCTTGAGAACTTGGGGTTCCAGCCCTACAGGCACCTCCAAGTCTGAAGAGGTCACAGTTTTGGTGTCAGCTGAGACTCCCCAGATCCATGGGAAACAATCATTGGCTTCTTTTGGGTAATTGAATTAGAGAACATCTTAGCAGCTGGGAACACACCTTTGCACAGTGAAAATGACTGAACAAATGATCCAAAGCCTTTGCAGCAAGGAACATTTTAAAGGGGACACGTTTTCAGCTTAGGAATATGTTTTGAATTAGGGATGTAAATATTACATTTCTTACAGATGTTGGAAGAGCATCTGCATTTCCCTGCCTGGTTTCTGGTGGCTGCAGCTGTGCCCCACTGTTAAGTTGAGGTCTAGAAGTCCTGAAATTTGGATGATGCAAGCGGTAACGCTCTGAGGTTTTTGGTCCTCTGTGGACAAGGTTGGAGATTATGGGGACCTTTCAAGGGACAGTTCTCAACTTTCCTGATAGAGTCTCATTTGAAGCCCCACAGGCAGAGATGGTGTGGAGTAAGATCTCCTAGTGATGCCCATGGCTCTTCCCCCTTCTGTGTGTGCATAGTGGACTTTAATATGGTACCGTCCTAATAAAAAAACAAGATGCATAAAGATGCTAAGAACAGTTTGTCAACAGTGGCACTGTTGACATTTTGGGCCAGATGATTCCTTGGGAGCTGTTCAGTGCATTGCAGGAGGTTTCGTGGCATCTTTGACATCTACTGCATAGATGCCAGTAGCCCTCCACTCCTCTCTCCTGATTATGACAACTAAAAAACATCTCCAGACACTATGAAATATTTTGTGGGGGCAAAACCGTGCCTGGTTGAGAACCACTCCTAAGAGAAAGCGATAGTAAAAGTACTGTCTTTGGTAAGTTAAAACAGTTCTTTGCAAGTGACCAGTGATGCACATTTACGAGAAACTGATAGCGGTAAGAGTGTGGTGTGATATAAATAAAATGGCGAGAAATTGATTGACCTGTGACCTCAGCCACACCAGCATGGTCAGCTAAAGACGATGAGAGGCAACACGGCTTCTAGCTAGGTAGTGTAGCTTTATGTTTGATGATCACCTGGACCATCCATGGCTATTTCACATCAGCTTGGGAATTCCTTATTGGTATCACCATGGAGGCTACTGATGCCTTGTTGCTGTTTTATTGTACAGCCTTGGAGTTTGAGTGTTCATTCAGGACAGGAAGAAGAATTCAGGCTTCTCTGTCCTTATAAGGTTTTGGAGACCCTCTAGTAGCCAGAAAGGTCTAGGAACCTCTAGATCAATGTTTTTCAACACTGGCCCATTAGTTGTGTCCCATTTGTAGAACATAAAATCATTAGTGGGCCATGATCAAAATGAAATGAAATAAAATTGAAAATACTAGATTGCATCACACGAAGTATGAGTAAATATTGAATTGACAACTTTTGAAAAAAATTTTAGTTATGTGTGTGCAGGTGTGTTTGTGGAATAGGTTGTGATTTCTTACAATGAGTCATGGTTACATTTTGGAAAACAGTTCTCTGTATGGATGGAGAGAGAGAACTTTTAATTGTTCACTAATGGCAAATCATTTTGTTTGAACCATCAGGTAGAATAACCTTTGGCTCTATTTAACCTATAACTCGACCACTTTCCTTTGGGTTATTACAAAGTAAAGAGATAAAATACTTGATTATGAACAAGGCATGATGCTACAGGCTGTGGGGAGTTTAGAGAGAAGAGAATATAATTCATGCTTTCAAAATTTAAGATGCAAATTTCAAATGCTGGCTTATGATGATGATGAAGCTTTGCAAGTTCTAGATAAGAAATCTGTGGAACAGGGATGGGCTATTGGATGACTACAGAGGTCTCTGAAGGCTGGGACTGCTTGTGAAAGCTGCACGGGGGAGGGAGGATTATGTTGTGCTTGAGCCCGTGACCAAAACGAGATGTGTGGGTTTGTATGGGAAGGGGAGCTGGGGGCAGTGCAGGCAGGTGGTAGAGGGTAAGTGGACAGTTTGCCAGGGGGTTTTATCTAGGCAGTTTAGAATTAATTCTAGAGTTTTGTTGGAGCCAAGCTTGGAGGAAAGTCCAAGGGAGTTTGACTTTTCTTCTTAGTTTAGGCAAAAGCTTTGGGGCAGGGTTTCTAAGATGAACAGGGTATTTAATTCATTGTTTCACTGAACAGTAATTATTAATCACTTACTGTAAGAAGAGAAGAGATGAGTGAGGTAAAAAGGTGCTTAGTACCTGGTTCTTTACTCAGATTTCTTGAAGTCCTGAGAGAGAACCCTACATACAGGTAGCCTCTGGAGTCATACAAAGGATGAGTCACAAGCATTCAAAGGAAAGGGAGATTGATTTTGCCTGATCCTTCTAGGATTTTTCTTTGCAGAGATGGGCAGGGACTTCATGAGTAGAGTCAGAGGTAAGGAAGAGCAGTGAAATTACCCACTTGGGCTGGGGCGTATGCACGTGAAAGAACATGTTTGAGGGTAAGACTGCTGCGGCCACTGGGACCCCAAGTAGGAAGGCCTTGGACTTCAGTTGGTGTGTGTCCTCCTCTTGGCAGGCAGGGCCACCCGCCAAGACTCTGTCAACCAGGAGACACGCCATCAGAACTCTGCTTTAACGTGAGCAGTCTGGAGGTCATGTGCAGAATGGAGTAGAGTAAGAAAGACTGGATTCCATAGCACTGCACTATCAACTTTTATTGTACTCCATCCTTCATCATCCTATGACGTCTAGGGTGAACCAGGCTTTTATGTACCTGGGACTGAGGGCACCAGGTGGGCATCAGCAAGTTAATAAAGAATAGCAAAGCATGTCGGTCACTGCTATGTGTATTGTTTATTGAGTAAATGACAAATAAAAACAAAAAGAGGGTTTTTTGGTTCAACTGCTTTTTCTTTGACCTGTCTTTTTTTGTTGTTCAAACATTGAAAAAAAAAAACACGGAAGGGCAATATTCAGACAACTCCTAAAACATGACATCAAGTCTCCACTTTATTTCTAGGGCTCACAGCCCTGGAAAGCAGCTTGTACAACACCAGATTTCTAGACTCTTTGTATTTCCTTGCCTCTGTGGATCAATAAATTAAGTAACACGTTGATACCGAGATAGCAGATGAACATCTGTCGGGGAGAACTGGTCCTGAGGGCTTTGCGCTTCGGTATGGAAAGTGTTTGATCTCGGTGTGCTGTCATAAAAGATGGGAGAGAGTTTATTATCTTTTATGATCCTGACTTACTAACAATACCTGACAGGGTGATTTTGTCTCGGCCTCTGGTTGGAACTGGGGATGTTCTCGTTGGCGTATGCCTGTATGAGGCACAGAACTTGCTGGTGAAACATCAAAATGAGATACAATATGCCTCTGGCAGTGGGATTCAGAACAGCTGCAGGACTTTCTCCTATAGGGGGCTGGCAGGAAAAAGAAAAATGGAGATTAATATATGGATGCTATAGACTAATCAATATAGCATTCTATATATTAATAATGTTTGCCGGCTCCAGACATTGTCTAATCAATACCGGATTCAGGGGCTCGCGATGGTTTGTAACACTTGGTGTGCCCATGATCCGGGGAAGGGGATGTCCATAAATGCTCATCCTGTGCATTCTCTGGTGTCTGGGCAGTAAAGTTGCTGGGACCTGGAACTTGATTAAAAAACTAACTCTTGACTTTCCCTAACGAGAACCAATCCGCAAAGAGGCTGCATGGCCCACTGTTTTTCCTCCTTTGTCTGCCCCACACTTCTCGTTTCTGATTCGTTCAGTGAATCCCAAGAGGCATTTTCCCGTGAGAGAAGCAGAGGAGAAGCCGGGTGCAGCCGCCAGGGGGAGCCCGTGGGGCAGATCCCAGATGATGCTGTGAGCCTCTGAGGTCCAGGAGAAAAACCCTGATTTCATGGAGTTTTCGGATTAGAGATGATTGTAAACACTTGGGAGACTCTCTGAGCGCAGACACTTGTAAAACAATAAAAGTACAAACGAAAATCATCGAATGCCATGGAAGAATGTTATTGAGCTTAAGTTTGAAGGCACAGAGAATGATTTTCTCTCTTTGGAAGGTTTAATTGCTAGGAGGCAATGGTGAGCCTCCCAGCTATCCTTGCAAACAGGGAAATTAGAAAGTAGCATACATAGACAGAGGTGCTGTGGGAGAGGCATTTCAGCTTTCATGGAAAACTTCAGTATAAAAAGTGGGTTGACTTTGATGCAGTCGGTGGTCATAGAGAACCTTTTCAGGTCCTCCTGTACACTAAGTAAAAAAAAAAAAATCATCAAATTAAGCTAAGACTTACAACAGAAACAGATAAGCAAAACTCTCACCCAAAAGTTCAGCCCTTTTGCTTTTGACAACTCCTGCCTCCCATGCCCCCACCCCGCCGCCCCCAAAACATAGTTTGGAGACATCATTTGGAGACTGAATCTGCTGAGAGGTTGCCAAGTACAAAGTGTGTGCACACACATGCATCTAACAAGCTGGAAACCCAAGCTGAGGTGGCAATTTGCTCATAAACCAGATAATTAAGGATGTGCCAAACTACCTGTGGGGGACCCGGGATTTGTCAGTGGTTTTTATTTACTGTTTAATAGTATAGCATGTTATATAAACCTTTAAGTAAAACAATTTGATTATTAAAAAAATAGCCTTTTCAAAGTCACAGCACTTCCCCTACAGAGTTCTAAAATCAGAGGAAAATGGGCAGCATCAATAAACACGGGGACTTATGTCAATAAATGTTCTGCCCACCCGGATACCTTGTTACCCGAGAGGTGTGTAAGGGCCAAGGTTTAAGTAGGAAGATGTTGGTGGTTCCCCTTCTTCTATCACTAGGACTTGAGAAATGCAGAGGTCTTTAAGCACAGATTTGAAAACTTCTTTTTCTCATGGATCTACCTCAAGGGTAGTCCTTTCTACCCAAATTTTTTTGTTGTTTAAATGTTTTCTTATTTTTTAATGTTTCTTTTTGCTAATGGGACTGGAGCAGTGGTTCTGAAATTTGGCTGCACTCTGGCATCATCTGGAAAAGTTTAAAAAGTCCCGATGCCTAATTCTGATCTAATTAGCCTAGGATTTGATCCCAGTATTAGCATTTTTTAAGAAATTCTCCAACTTGAATGTGCAAAGTAACAATCTGGGAATCCTTGCAGAAGCTGACTGAACAGGTGGGTGGAGGGGAGTGGTGTCTACATTCTTAACAAGCTCCTGGGTGGTGCTGTTGCTGCTCACTGAGAAAACACTTCCTGAGTAGTAAGTGTCTAGAGGGGAAGTGGATTTGGAATGAATCTTTGAACTATGAAGGTTGATATGGAAGAGAGATAGAAGGTGGTGTGCAGGGCTCTTTCCACTGTTCTCATAAGTTTTCCATCATGGAATTTCTGGCCCCACTGATCTAGATCCTTTCACTACTTCTAGTCTAGGTAAGTCCTACTGGAAGGAAAGATTTTCCTAAGACAACAGCAGTCTGCTTTTGAATGCACCATGCTGAGTGGTGCTTTACTGAGGCTGTTTCTAGGGATGGGTGGAGGCAGGGAAGGAAAGAGAAAGCACCTGTTCTAACCCTGGTTGAGCATTTACTATGTGACAGGCACTCTGTCAAGTTCTTTGCACACCTGTGTGATTGAACCTGGGAAGGTGAGATTATTGTTTCCTTTTCACAAATGCGGAAGCCAAGTCTGAAGGGGAGAAGTTACTCGACTAAGAACAGAATTAATGGCGTGGGGAGGGGGATGATGGCTCTGTGTTGTCCACCCACACTTTTGGGATCCCCACTGCTCCCTGCTCCACCCATAGTACTTGTCCCTCTTTGGGAGCCTGGCTTGTCCTGTTGGGGTGACCTTTCTTCTCATTCTTTATCAAGATGATAAAGTCTTCTCTTTGGCTGGCTCACAGCTACTCTGGTAAACTGACTTACATTCACATATTTTAAAGGGTTTTGTGGGTTCATTATCATTGTCCTGTGACATAATTATTAAGTGTTCTCTCTTTTATCTTCATTTTAAAATGATAAAGTTCTGATCGAGTTTCACTCTTTGCCTCGTGGCTCTTAAGTGATGCCAAAGTAACCAGTCCGTTCATTAAGAAAACAAATCTGTCAAGTGACATATTTGAGGTCTTGTGGAACAAGCAACTGCTTGACTGACAATGTTGTTTTCTTTCCTCCCGTTTGGTTGGCATCGGATGAACCCGACCACAGAATCTTAAGTACTTATTTTAAAAAACCTGCCCGCTGACTTGCATCCAACCCGGGTGGCTTTCTCCGTGCACACAGTACCGCCATTCATCACTGCTGGCTGAGGAGGACGCAGAGGTGGGGAGGGGGCGTTCGAGTCTGAAGTCTCAGGCGGGCCCTCCCACTCTCAGCCTGACCCTACCCCTTGGGGAGCAAGATGGGGATTTTTCTCTTCTTTTTCCCTATTGAGACTTTCCAAAGCTTGGGGGCACCTACTGGGCAGAATATTTGTGTTGGGGAGAGTACAGTGGTTCTGATGGACGCATGAAACAGGTAGCGAGGGCTTCGCCTGCCACTCCCTGCCTGAAGCTGTCTCTCCCCACAGCTGCAACTGCTAAAACAATCTTGTTCTTTTGTTTTCCACACTTCAAGAAAGGCCTTCAGCCAAACTGTTGCCCCTGACCTCGCTTTATGTTTCCAACGTGCCTTTTATTAACTCCTTTTTCATATGGTCCATATGGAGCCTGCCACCAGATGAGAAGGAGGTGAATTTTGCAATTCTGATGGAAAGAGCAGCGGTGAGCCACGAGAGATGCGATGAACAATTTTTGTAGCAAATATATCTCTCGTGTCGATCTGAGTTCCATTGGGGTAAATGAGCTCCAGGCAGAGATGATTTAAAAAAAAATGCATTCAAGTTGTACAAGCCACTTAATTAAAAAACAAATGCAAACAAACCTACCATTAGCCACGCATTCGAAGCCTTCCTTGAAGGAGAAGTCATTTTGACTAGAAGATAATTGAAAAGAACTGCAGGAATAGGCTCTGCCTGGTGGTGGAATTTTTGCTTTTGTTTCTTTGTCTTGGCAATTCACTGGGGCAGAATTAGGAAGGAGCTGGAGTACTGTATAGCTTTAAAAAACGAATCCAAATGAAACTCCATCTTGCATGTCCTTTCATTGATTTCTAACAGTCCTGTTCTTTACAGAACAACAGCCGGGAAAATAATTTCTGTCTATGGAGGAATGATATACTGCCACTTCCCCCCCCACCCCAAAACCAAAGTTGAACTTTTTTCCCCGTTTTTCCTCCCGGAGTGTGCGCCTGTGTGCAAGGGTGTCTATCTAATTGGCCACAAGAGGGAATTAAACTAAATAAAATCACTATCCACGGGGGGCCTCTAAATATGCCTTTTTAATTTGAAAATTTTTGTGGGTTACAGTGTAATTCAAGCTTTTCAAGGTTTATTAGTGCATAGTTGTTCTCGGGGCTCCCAGAGCTCAAGACCCCCAGTCCGATACGCCTGCCGCGGGGTAATAGAGGAGCAGAGACGCCTTTCATGTGCCGATCGCCCTAAAGTGACACAACCTCCAAAAAGGCCTCCCTCCAATCAAACACATATTAATAAAAGTGACTGAAGGGAGATGAAGTTGGTAATTTGTGCTGCTGACTTGACACCATGTTCGTCATCCCCTGTCCGAGGAATTCTGACAATTCGCGGCTCAGCCCGGGGGATGCGGGGCTTGAGGATAAAGATGTTGCTGGCAGATCCGAGTAAATGCCAAAGACTTGACGCGCCCGCGGCCAGGGAGTCAAAACACGCCGCTCCGGGTAATTAATTGCTGCAAGAGGAAACGGACCAATGGCGCCTTCTGCTGTGAAACTGTTAATGGAGAACTTATGGAGAGAAAGTCAAGTCCTCCCATCCAAATTGGAATGTGAAAGAAATCTGTTGGAAGGTGATGACAGAAATGAAGTAAAACAGTTGTTTCCTGATCCGCGTGCCAGGTGTGTCTCATACTGTGATAAATAAGATCTGCGTCTTACACTCCAGAAATTGGGAATATTACAAGCGTTTATTATGGGGAGGCACCAAAAAAAAACCCCCAAAAAACAAAAAAACAAAAACGCTCAAAATGCTTTGTTTCTCCTGGCACCAAACAGCTAACAGTTACCGCACAAAAGCCTGGAGCTGCTAATTCCTTTGTTTAGGTTCTAGCCAACGTGGCCTATTAAAAGCTTACATTCAATTTTATTGTTAAGGTATTTATTAACTGATTATGAAAAGACATTAAAAGACTCATAATTAAGCTACTAAGTGGCTCCTTACCTTGATTAATTCTTCCCTTTTCTTACACAACAGAAACCGTCTCTCTGCTTTGAGGAAACTGTTCACTCCCATGGCATCATTTATTTCACCTCTCACCTCTGCTCCACCAGAGCCTTAAATTCAGGGTGTCTGTGAGAGCCAGTGGGTTAGGGTGACACGCATTTCCCAGTCACTACAGTCATGTGCAGTGCTTGTGTCTGCCTGAAAACCATTTCCATGTTTCACCCGCCGAGGGTGTGCAAATGACTCCTGGCAGGTTTTCAAAGTGCCTCACTGACTTCTTGCTTGTTAAGAGGCTGTTGCCAAAATGTTCATGGTCGTACATGTGCAAATGGACACGCAAGTGAACAGGCAGGGTATGTGCTGTACCCCACCAGGGCACTAATGTATCTTGTTTGTGGCTTGATCTGGGCTTTCCATGTTAAAATGATCGTTCTCCTGAAATGGTTTTCCTTTTTAAAAAGTATTTTAATGTATTTGATTGACCAGTTGCTTTCTCTAGAAGCTTCAGGAAGATCTTTGTAAGGAAAAAAGAAATATTTGTGAAAAACTCTTGGACATCCTGAGTCCAAGATATGTATATAGGGGATGGAGGGTGTAGCTCAGTTGTAGAGTGCATGCCTGGTGTGCACAGGGTCTTGGGTTCCACCCCCAGTGCTTCTGTTAAGGGAAAAAATAAAAAAATAAATTTAAAAAAATCTGCCAAAATTCTACTTAAAAATATATCTTTTTGACAATGGAATTTATTTGTTGAAACTGTTTGAAAAGTTCTTTTTAATAGCAGTTGTTCATTCTTGGGTATTCATTGGCTGCAATACTTCCAGGAGTCAAAGCAGGATCTGAGACTAAAAAAATAAAGGAATTGTAATAACTTTGAAAATACAAAATATCTGGTTACTGTTGAATCATGTGTTTTATTAAAATCTTCGATTTCAGTATCACACCCCCTACCCCCCGCTACTGTTCAGTCATTTAAAATTGGTTTAAGAGATGAGGAAGCCTAATTCTTAAAGAGGCCCCTTAAGTGTATTAAGGAAGTTAAACACACTTAAGTAGAATTGCCTGAAGAATGTGTATGACTTAGAAAATGATCAAATATCAACTATAGCTATGCTTCTCTCAAAGATCAGCTGTAATTTTTGTGTTCATGTGTACCATCAGGAATTTATAGAATTAGTACTAAAATTTTGAAAGCGATCTCACCTTTTTTTTTTTTTAATAATGTGAGCATGGCCAATTTGAGGAAGTTGAAACTTGGTATCATTTGACTTTTTTTAAATGTTGTTACTGCTAATTTCAAAAATTTAAAATAAATGGTAACTAAAACTAATGGTCTTACCCCGCACGGTAATCTCAGTGTAAAGTTATCAAAATAAGTGTTGTTGTTTTCCATTTAAAGTTGTCTTGTTTATTTCATAAACATGTCACTTGAGAGACTGAATCACTATTTCTGAAGTAAAACTAGCTTTTCTTATGTGAATAGTATTTTGAATAATATTCTTTATGCAATACTTGTTTAGGAAAAGTAAGAATTATTGTGTCTGAATTATTCTCATTGGAATTAATGCACCAGTCATTTTCCCTTCATTAGTAAAAAAACATAAAAATGGGATTTTGTAGTTAGCATGCATCTTGAAAATGTCAGATCAGCCTGTTTAGTTTTCAGTCTTTCAACAGGGTATTTCTTTCATTCATTTATTCACTCACTTACTCATTCAACAAAGACTGAGTACCTATAATGGGAACTTTTGGACCCTAAAGACTGGTAACAGTAATAAGGCACAGTCCTTGTCTTTACAAATCTTGGCTGAACAGAGGACTGTTTCAAAAAAAAAGACTTGAGGGAAAATATGACCCACCTACTATTTTATTTCTCCATACTTTGAGCTGAGAATCAGAATAGTAATTCTACAAATCATTCATATTTGACTATGGATAAAACCACCTATGTCTCATCTCTCATGCCAGAGTCTCTAGGCCTCTCTTCCATCTTTATCTATGGTCAGTTCTCCAACTCTCACACCACATGCCTCACATCTAACACATCCACAGCCCACAGCCCTTCCCCATTCCTTCCTGATGTCCAGTCAGTGTCAAACCACAGCCTCTCTGTCTCTAGACGGTCTGCTTTGGGCAGAGGAAAACACAGCCCCGCAGAGGGTGTATCTCCTTCTGAGACCTCCCCTACGGGATTGTGTTGGGTTCTATGCTCAAAGAAGGCTTTTGAGCAAAGGAGGCAACTGAAGAACAGTAGGACGTCCCTTCGGAGAATCCCCCAGTCCTAGGGGTCCAAATGGGGCCGGTGATGGGGCCATGAAGGAATTGTCTCTTTGTAACAGCACCCTGCCCCCCATCCCCACCCTGACTGCCCCAAGCCAACAGTATTTGCCAGGCAAATATTATCTGTGCCAGGCTGCAGCCAGCACCCCTCCCACCGCCTGAGTCAAGGCCTGTTGGCAGCTACAGAAGTTAGGTGTCGCTGACTGGTGCGTAATTATGGCGGACAGAAAAATGTAGACGTGTTAGCAAAGTCAATATTATGGAGACCTCTGTCTTTCCAAATATTGTAAGTAAAGAATACTTCTAGGGTATAGCCAATTACATTCTGTATTTTTACGACCAGTCACAAATGTATTTTTTATTAGCTGGTGTGTTCAATGTTTTGAATGCAGAGTCCTTATTTCAATCTCATTTTAGTTTGTGGTAAGTGCAAAAGGATTTTTGCTGACTTGAAATAGTGAAGCTGCTCTCTTTTTAACTGAATGGCGAGGCCCGTGGCGCTGAGAGTTTATTCCACAGCCTTCTGCGAGTCTCGACTGTAAATTAGTCTGTGAAGTGGTGTTTATTGCTGAACCGGGAGGTTAAGACAGCCTAATTATATGTTTGTGCGGGAGAAAACACCCGGCCCCACCGTGAGCAATTATCCTGTTCCCTTTTCACAGCTTCATTTAGCTCCAGCTAAGAAGAATGAGGAGATGGCCTGTCTTCACCGTGAACTTAGCTACCACGCATTTTCAATGTTAATTAGAAATTGTGTTCACTAGAAGAGTGACTTCTTCCACAACTCAGCCTGCAGCCAAGTGGGGAGTATCTGGCTAAGGCGACTTGAAGTGTCTTTGTGGATTAGACCTCTAATTCCACCCATGGGGCAACAGGCAAGTGAGTCTCTTGCCAGACTTTCTGCTTCATTGCATGGTGCCATTTTCTGTTCTTTATACAGTTAAAGTTCTATATGGCAAGAGAGAAACTGTTAGAGTCCTGGGGCTCTGTGTGTGTGTGTGTGTGTGTATTTTTTTTAGAAATGAAAATCCTGCTTATCCTAAGGGACTTTTTCTTATGTTGAGAAGGATGCAGCGAATGAAAACCAGAACGAGATCAACAGGTCAATGTCTTTAAAGTTGGTCATAAAATGTATCACAACAAAGAATCCATGGAGTAGGAATGGCATGCCAAAATACCTCTGTCTTTGTTCTTGGACACTTCTCTGTCATGAGGGCAGCATACTTCTGTTTCTCTTCAAAAGCATTTGGCTTATAGTTTTCATACACAGGCACATACTGAAGTCTTACAATGCCTAGGTTCAATTTCCTCTTAGGAAAATAAAAGATGCCCTTCATGTCTTCTCGCACTCAACTAGAAATGCTCATTGTCATTGAAACGAGCTGAGGGAGGCACCAGTCCTCTGCGAAACAGCATCTCCAGCGTGGTCCAATCTGGTCTGAAACGATGAGTTGCCTCTAGGGAAATAGACTTCTCATTACTAGCAAATTTCCAAGCTATCACTCAGTTTTCCCCTCTTTATCCCATTTCTATGAGTTTTGTTTCTAGGATGAAATAACATCTCTCTTCTTTCTTTCTTTCCTTTTTCTTTTTTTCCCCTTTCAGCTCTCAACTTTCTTGGCTTCTTAAACGAGACTTTAGCAAGAATCCCTTTCCTTATTGGTTAACCCTTTCCGGGTTCTCCATTACCTAAACTTAGTTTTTCTTTTTAGCCGCAGGTTATTCACGCACTGCGCTGGAGCTATAGACAAGAAAAGCTGGAAAGCAGTGTAGAGAGGAGGTCGAATGCTTTTCCACTCCATTTATTTTAAGAACCTAAAGCCTTCTTAGCATGTCGTTGGACGGCCAAGCACTCTAGGGTGATCCTTTGATGAGTGTATTCTGTCTTTCTCTCCTTCCCCTTTCTTCCCTGACCATGAAGGGAAAACATTTGGGTGGATGGAAGCTGCTGGAGGTTTCTAGTATCTTCCTTATTTTAACTTCTTTTCAAAAACTGCCTGAGAGACCATGTACTTATCCCAGTAAAATTGTATCAGGGCCCCCTAACCAGTCTTTCTATTCCATGATACGCCAGTGACTTTTTCCACCTAGAAATCACTGATCTGTTGGCTTTCCTACCATATTGCAAGCTCATTCATTTAACAAAAATTTCTCTAGCACCTACTACGTGCTGAGCCTTTATTCATAGAAGGTTGCTGCTGGCTTGCTCAGGCTTTGTTGGGCTGTGCTAGAACACAGCTTTGTTTTTCAACATACAGTTTTTTTTTTTTTTTCTGATTTTAATCCAGATTTCTTTGAAACAGTTTTCATCTCATGAAGCAGCAGTCTGTTTAACCCTTCAACTTGCCTGAGTGACGGAGAGATGGTTTTCCCTAGAGGTATATTGATATTATTAACGAATCTGGTGAATGGTGATCTGGTGGGGGTGCCGGGGCCAGGGGGCAGCGCTGTGGCAGTCGGCCCCAGAGAGGTCGCTCTCGCACTTTAAACCATGACTGTCTTTGACAGACATTTTGCTTTAGCTTTCTCTTTATATCAGGGAGTCGCATGAAAATGACAGGAGATTTTTTTTTTTTCTATTTTCTAATTCATAAGTTTCAAAGGGGATCGTTTGAGTTTGGAACTCAGCCACATACCCCATGGAGTGGCGGCACTGTCTGCCATATTCCTCCCCAAGTCTGGTGTTGACTTCTTTCAACAGTCAATTTAGAAATTTTTCAAGAGGATTGCCAGAGCATCCTTCTCCAAGCCCATTTGAAAATCTAGAAATAAACCTTGAGATAAAATTCTGTAGCTTATGGTATTAAATTCTTGCTCAACTTTGCCTCATTCCTGACTTAAATTTCAGCTTTGCCAGGTTTCTTGGGGTTGTTAAGCCTGAATTAAAAGCTAGTCAACTCTATCTTCTATTAAAATGTGCAGGTGCTATGTCTGCGTTGGAGTCAGGAGAGGGAGAATTAGTGTTCTTCTGCTAGAGAGGTCTGTGGAACCAGAAGGGGGCAGCTTCAGACCTCAAGGATTCCCAGGAAATAAGCCCTGGTAGGGAGGATCGCTTCCCGGTGTGATGATCCGGTGGACTGGAGTGACGACTTGGCTCCTGGTGGGTCCAGGAGGACACGAGAGAAGCCACTACAAGACTTGGAGGAGAGAATATGGTCATCATGGGTAGAGGGACCCAGGTCTGGATATGGACTCTGCCCCTTACTAGCTGAGTGGTCTTGGGGGCTTTTTCTAGCCTTTCTGAGACTATTCTCACATCTTTAAAATGGCACAACAGGGCTTAACTCACAGTGAGTAATGACCGGCGATGGAAGGGATGGACTGTATGCAATACATCGCACTGTGCCTGGGATGCTCGCTGCATGCCCATAACCCTTTGTTCCCGCAGGCAGGTGGCATCTCACTGATCCCCTCCATCCCAGACATACACTTGGCCAGTGACTTTCACACTGCAGTATGTGATCCATTAGTGAACTGGAAAGTCAATTTATTGTTCATGGCTCTGGTAGGCTGAATAATGCCTCCCCCCACCAAGATGTCTACATCCCGATCCCCAAAACCTGTGAATATGTTACTTTTCATGGCAAAAGGGACTTTGCAGATGTGATTAAGAATCATCAGACTGGGTGATTTTCCTGGATTATCTGTGTGGGTCCAGTGTAATCGCAAATATCCTTTTAAGAGGGAGGCAAGAGGACCCAAGGAGAAGTAGAAGCTACGACAGCAGAAGCAAGAGTTGGTGGAGTTAATGTGATGAAGGGGCTGCGAGCCAGGGAATGCAGGTGAGCCCTGCAAGCTGGAAAAGGCAAGGAAGTGGCTTCTCCCCGACAGAGCCTCCAGAGAGAAGCAGCCCTGCTGATGCCTTGGATTTAGTCCAGTGAGACTTGATTTTGGAATTCTGATCTTCAGGGCTGTAGCATACTAGTTATGTGGTTTTGAGCCACTCGTTTTTGGTAATTTGTTACAGCGGCCAGAAGAATGAATACTATGGCCAGCATGTTATGACAAATGAAACAGAAGAGCAAATGCAAGGTTGCTTTCAGTTTACGTGTGCATGTGCGTACATAGCCACGTACACACGCGTGCATGTGGTGTGTATGCACTGGGTCGCCAAGGTATCGCACGGTGTTCCTGACGGGCTTGTGGTGCGGCAGCTGCTGCCTCCCTGGGTGTTGCTGGATGGACGTGTCTTGCTCCTCTGCGCTGTACTAACAGCCTGGGGAGTCCTTGCTCTCAAGAGCGGCTGAGTTGGCAAGACCATCTTGCCTTTCCCATACCTTAATTATCCTTCACAGCCAAAGCCAAATGAAAGTCTGGCTTACAGGAGACACGTGGGGAAAGTGCTGATCTGGGCTCAAGAGCAACGTATGAGCTCACCTACAAATCACAAGGTTGTTTCTGACAGCGTTTCCCATTAAAGTTAGAAGTAGTTTTTCTGTCGGTGACGCGAGTCAAATGTGAGGTAAACTGAGGTACAGTGGGAGTCAGCTGCAGCTGGAAGAGCTGTGTACATTTGAATTTGGCACGTGATCTATGTGTTGTTGATTGATTCCTGCAGGAAATAGACTAAAAAAAAAATACCAGGACCAATAGTAACTGGATTTTTGTATTTGCAGGTGCGGTCTATGAACTCAGAATGAGTTCTTTTCAGAATGCAGGCGGGACTTTCCTTGCAACAAAAGTGGGACTCCTACGTGAGGAGTAAATCTCCACCCAATGACGGCAGTGGCCAGCCAGCTGAGGCCTGAATGACAGACTTTCAACATCAGACTCAACTTCAGGGTAAGCTTTGTCAATGGCACCTCCTATGTCTTAGCATCAGGTAGTGGGCAAGGTTTTCCAATAATAACGTCTCCTGCTGGGATATGGAGGTGGGCCTCTGTCCCACCAGAACTTGTAAAGCTCAAGAGAACCTCTGTCATTCTGCCTTAATGAAGACACATAATGACTACTCCTAGACCCGCCCCGGCCACCTCACCCCCCCACTTCCCCGTTCTCTGTTAACTAGATGCACGGTCAAGTTCTTGGTCATGCCTGATAGCTCGATCAGGTCTTCAGGAAGCAACATAATAACAAAGGTTAAGCAGTTAGGCTTTGGCATTAGGTGGCATGGGTTATATCACTTACTCGCCATGTGACTGTGACAAGTAATTTAGCCTCTTCAAGCTTCATCTTCGTCACCTACACAATAAGGACATAATAATACTTAGCTCTTTGGGTTTTTGTGACAATTAAGTGAAACATCATAGGAAGTACTTGTTACCAGGGAACTATTGTTTGTATTTTCCTCTTATGCTAAATTGGGATCATGGAAGTGTAAGATTATCCATAAACATTACTTTTATAACCCATTTTTTATGCTAGTCTGAGTAAAATGTGAACCCACCTGGAGAGACTGAGAATGTAAATATCTTCTGCTGTTGTCTTCCTCTCCCCAAATTTAAGAGCTAGAAATACGACAATTCAGACTGGACCCCAAAGAGGCTCACAATCCTGTGGTTTCCTCTGAGAAATAGGAGGTAAAGTTTGCTTTTATATGATGATGCAATTCAACTCTTCCTGTGTCTAATAAAAACAAGTCCAGGATGATGAAACAAAACCTTCCATAATTACAAGGAATCCGTACCATTTGCTGCTTCATTTAGAAATCGTAAGATAGCCAAGGATTGGGATATTATAATTTCTCCTCTTTGTGTTCAGGCAAAATTGTCACCTCTGTGTCTTGAAGAGTCTGGGAACAAACAAGAAACTGACCCTCAACACCAACTGAAAGCATATATTGTACCTGCAATTTTTTTTCACCTTTCCTCTTGCTATTAGTGTGGCCAAAGAGCAACTAACTAGTGAAATCCATCCTGGAATTTCAAACTAAAACCCTGTATTTTGCAAAGTCACCAAGCATTTACTTAGGAAAACAATTTTGTTAGCAGCTGGGGGAAAAAAAACCCAGAAATTTCTATCAACATGGATGGTCATTTAAAAAATTGCTTTCCAGTGCATGGTAACTTTAGTAGTTTCATCTCATTAGGATTATCATGATAATAAATCAAATATATTAGTCTTCTTTTGAGGAGTGCTTATGTCTTAAACCATCTCTGTGTTCCATATATAACCTTCCAGAGGTCCTGAGTTCTTTGGTTTCCTCTGTGCAAAATCCTGGCAAATGTAAAATGAAAGAGGTGTGTATCAGAACACTTGCAACAGGGGAAAAAAAATCCTCATTTTTCAAAATGGAGGAATGGGTTGGCTCAAGAAAAGTATTGATATACTTCTGGAAATTTTCTAGTTTAGCTAATTAAACAGATCACCTGTAAACAGGATGGGAAACTGAATTAACCAGGATCCAGAGCTTAATAAAAATGAATTTCACTGAACTTAACATTTTTTAAGTGGGGTTAATACATTTTTCTTAGTTTCACTTGAAGAACTGTTTTTCAAATAGCTAAGAATCTCCATTATTCAAGGGTAGAGTAGTTCCCTCATAATAGTATTCCTTCAGCTGCCGAAAGCTGGCATGGTCCCTGAGCCAGGAGACCAAGGATTTCAGCAAATCCTTGGGGATTTCCTTATGTACAACATGGAGAACTGTGGGTAATGACTGTTTATCTTGGTCCATTGATAGTTCCTTGAACAGTTGCTCCCAAAGACGGTTGATTAATGGATCCATGGTGACCAAGAGATGAGGGCTTGCCTAGTACCGGGAGCTCTGTCCCTGTCCTGGCTGGGAAGCCACTGAAGACCCATCAGAACCGTGGCGAACACGGAGCTGGAATGTTGCCACAACGAGAAGGGGAAATTGAGTATTCAAATGATAGGCTATAAAAAAGGGGCCAAAATCACGAGCAAAAATTTTAAAATGAACAGTTATGTATTTGTGTTTAAAAGCCAGTAACATAACTATCGAATGATGGTACTTTTGCTTGAGAGCAGTTAATGAAAATAATAATAGGTCACCATAGTACATAAAATAATATAAAAATGACACAGATAACAGCCTGTGCTGGCTGGATACTGTCTGTTTCCAAGCACTCTTAAGTGCTTGCAAGCATTACCTCAGCTCCTGTGGAAAAGAACCACATATTATAAAAATGTAGATACAATCTGAGATTCTACAGAAATGTCCAGATGAGAAGTGAGTCCCCCTGCACTCTGTGCTGACCGCCCAGTGATGACATAATCAAGTCTAGTTCCAGTTGCCAGATGTTAAGAAGAAAGTGTGCAGAGAGTTAAGAGTGAAGAAGAGAGTCTGAGGAAGAGCAGCTTCGTTTGGGGGAAGGACTGCTCTAAGCTTGGGGCCAGGGAGGCATGGCAGCAGGCTTCACCTACTTGAATGAGGGATAAAGCGGGGAGCGTCAGAGCAGCACTACAGGATAGAAGAAAATGCAATGGCTGTTGGCTTTCTCACACTCACAGCTACGTGGCTACAACGCAAGCCATTGCACGGAGCCCTGAGCATCCTGCCACTGTAAAGATTCCAACTGAGGTTAAATGCCAAGATGTTAGAGATGTTATATGTAAGATCACAAAATCAAATGAAAGGATAGAGTTTATCCATCCATCTGTCTATCTATCCACCTGTCTGTCATCAATCTGTGTCACTTCTGTAATGCTTCGTGGATCTCAAGACACTGATCAACATAATCTTACTTTATGTAAGTCTTGTTTCAACTCTACAAAGTCTTTTATTTTTATCTTTTTTTTTTTTTACTTTTTATTGTACAAAATTTAAAGAATATACAAAATAATACTTTAATGAATACCCATGTTCACGTTATCCAGATTCAACAATGTCAAGTCAGAGTTAATGGTTCAAAATAATAATACCAATGTATTGAACACTCACCATGTGCTAAGTATGTCCTAAGTATCATACATAGATATGTGATGAATTGAAAATGGTTACATCTTTGCTAGTATTCCCATCAAGAGGTGGTGTCTAAGTCACCTCCCGCATTGACCCTGGCCTGGCCCCCTGTGACTTGCTGTGACCAACGTAAAGGCAGGAAATACTGTGCCACTTCGGAAGCTAGGCCCTAAGAAACTGTGAGGGGTGGTTTAATGCATCCATGTGGCTAGGTTACAGACTCCGTTATTCAGTCAAACACTAACTTAAGTGTTTCTGTGAAGGCATTTTCAATTCTATAAATTCCTTTTTTTTCTTTTTTTTTTTTCCCAATTCTATAGATTCTTAATGCTAAGTTTTCTGTGGTCGATGATGTTGGAATTCCCTGCCTGTCCTCTCGCCCCTTTTCTCCACTGAGGTAGGAAGCATGGGGCTCAGGTCTCTCTTGGGTTCTGAGAAGAGCATAATCGTGGAGACAGGCTGAGGGGGGAATTCTTTCCTGATGATCTCAGTCTAATCAAGGGGACCATTATGGTGACGGTTATGCTTTTAGGTCGTTTGCTCTTCTTTGTCTTTGTTCCACAGTTCAATCCTGCAACTGCTTAAAATGGAACTTCCATGTGATTTTGCATTAAAAAAAGCTGCATGTTTTTCTGTAGGGAAACACCCATCCCTGGCATCCTGTGTAACAAGCATTTTGTGATTATTGTAAGTTCATTGGAGGTGGTGTAGGGGCCAAAAAAGCCACTGGGTAAAAAAGTCATTGAGTCATTACTATGCATGCTTTGCTATTAAGAACAGTGAAAGTCAGTGTTCGGTCTTTAGCTGTTTGCTTTCAAATGCATGCTCTGCTCTTCCCGCTTTCTCTGCTGTGGACGGCGAGGTGGGGGCCAACTCCTGCAAACCACCTTTCTTAGGCTCCCTGACCAACTGAGTTCAGGGAGGTTCAGCCAATGGGAAGCACTGGAGGGCAGCTGAGAGGTAGGAGAAAAGGCCACGTCCGGCCATTTATTCCCTCTCTCTTCCTTCCAGATGACCTTGGAGGCGGTGGTTGTGTTTTCTTGAAGGTTCCAGCTCCGTCCTGAGAGGCCTTCCCCTCGAGGTCTGGCTCTGGGCGGCCTCCGCGGCAGTGCTGCCTTGTGTTGGGAGCCTCCATTCCCTTTCCTGGGTGCCTTCAGCCCTGGGCTGGCTGTGGCTTCTTGCTTTGTTCCTGACTGGGTTCTCCCAGGCTTTGCAGCTCTCCCAGTGCCTTTGTGACCGTGTCCCGGTATTAAATCCTCCCTACGAGCTGCCTAACATGGGCCCCGTTTTCCTGACTGGGTCCTGACCAATGCGACATCTACCCAAGGTTTGTCAGAGACGATATCCGTGCTTAATGGCAAGACACAACAAACTTTGGCTGACAAGTTACGAGATTATTTTCATGGAGGAACGTTCTCGGGAGGTGTCAGACTGGATCCTGAGATGGGAGGGGCCCTGGGTCTTCCAGGGATCCACAGCTGACTGTGGACTTTCTTAAGTGTTGGAACCAAGGTATGTCAGATACGGAAACCTAACCAAAGTGGCTCAAATCCAATAGGACTTTACTTCCTACATAACAAGTGTGGAGGTCGGCAATTGCTGATTTTTGTTCGGCTGCTTCCCAACGTCAGGGTTTTAGCTCGGTATCTCTGGGACTCCCTGAGGGAAAGCGGTTCCTTCCCTCACGGTCCCAGTGCAGCTATGCCTGCGTCTATCTTGGGCTTCAAAGCCCGAGGCAGGAAGGCAGGTCAGGGACGGCCGTGAAGCTACTTTTGTTACTTTTATCAGGAAAGTAAAAACATTGGAGCAGATTCCTTATCCTGTGCCTTTGGCCAAAACTAGGCGACAAAGTTGCTCATAGCTACAAGGGAAGTTGGGAAAGTGAGGGGTGGGAGTGTCATGATGAACGTGAGGACGGAGAGCTGTTGCTGGCTGTGGGAGGGCTGCTTCCTCCTTTGTTTTTGTTCTGTTTTGCTATTCAGCTCTCTCTCATTGGGTGGGCTCTTTGTAAACTCCAATTATATTTTTGAATGAGCACAGAAGCCAAAGTTGATTCTTAGTCTTATCTGTTTCTTAGGGATATGTCAACATTAAAGAATTTCTTTAGGGTTCCTTACATAGAGTTTCTTACATAAGTTGCCTTGCAACCATCAACGATCATTTGCCCTCTCCAGGAGGCACTCTGTCCCATGGAAGTCCACTTTGCTCTGTGATGAGAGCCCATGAAACCTGGGTGGAGGGGTTTGAATGTCTTTTTCCAGAAGAACCAAATATCCACAGGGAAGAAAGTTCTAAGCTTGGGCAGGTAGCCCGAGGAAGGCAAGTTCTGTTTGGCATGGAAACTGATCATTTGGATGGAAACATACATTAAAAAGTTGGGCCCTTTAATCACGGAGAGATCTGCTGCCTACCTAATGCAAGATGTTTATGAAAAGTAAACCACGTATTAAACGAAAGCAACCGATAATTAAAATAAGAGTTAAAATTGATTTCCATGTCCTCCCTCACAGCCCTTTTAACTCCTCTGGAGCAGCTGTGAACCAAGTGCAGTAATGGTTTCCAGATGCTGTTTCTGGGTGAGCCGGGCTCATCTGCTGTTGGGGGAGGGGCAGTGCCCTTTAGAACGTGTATGTCTTGTGCAAAGTTACCGTTAAGGGGAAACTTGGAAAACACCAAATTGCGTAACAATCCCAATGGAAAGAAAAATCAATACCCTCTACATTTTGTGTCCAATGTAAGCAATTAGAAATATGTGTGGTTACAACATCAAATGTAGAGGCCTTCTTATTTTAAACACTTACAACGGGTACACGAGGACCACTGTGGGTTCTAACCAGATTGCAGAGTATGAGGACGGGAAACTGCAGGGTCCTTGTGGTGTCTCTGGTGAATCGATGCCTTTGGTGAACAGAGATCCTGCCAGCCAAGGGGCGTTAGTGGGCCGTGTTAGACCAAGACTCCACTTTCTAGGCTCTATCTGGTATTCATTGCTTGTTACAATACCAAAGGACAAAGATAGAATTTTGCAGTCGAAATGGATTTTAAGAGTCATTTAACCCCAACTTTTGACCAGCAGCCTTTTTATTGGTCTCCCTGCCTCGACTTTTACCTGCCACAAACTATTCTCTCACATCGTGCACATTTCTCCTATCCCTTCCCGCTGCACCTTGAATAAAACCCAGCCCCAAACATCATTGTCGGAAAGTAGTTCAGTTGATTTTTCAGTTGAGAAGGAGTCTATAATGACCTTTTTGAACTGGTCCCAGCTTACCTCTCCAACTCTTACTCTTTTCCCCTGGCTCAGCCACGTTGCATTCTTTTTCTTTCTGAAACTTGCCTGCTTCGTCCCAACTCAAGGCCTTCGTTCTTTTTATTCTCTCTGCCTGGGGTGCTCTGCCCACCACGCATCTTCACCCGGGCAGTTCCTGCTTGTCACCCAGAAATCAGCTCCAACGACACCTTCTCGGGGAGGCTGTTTCTGACGCCCTCTCCCACAGTATCCTATCACAGCCTAGGAGGATTCATTGCCCTCGTGGCCCTTCCCATCATCTGAAATTACATTTCTCATAATTTATTTATCCGTTTATTGTCTCGCCTTTCTAGAATGGGAGCCTGCTGAGAACATCAGCCTCATCGTCTGGTTGATTACAGAACCTTCCCAGCACTCAGACCTGGAGCCAGTGCCGACTGGGGCTTTGGTTGCATCTCCGTGTAAGGGGGGGTTTGCAGTTCCCAGGAGAGACTGTGGGCCCACATGGGCTTGTTGAAGTGAAGCTGTAGAGGGGTGCTGCTGTTGCCACGACCCATAGCTGCTCCTTCTCACCTGAAAAATCAACTGAACTACTTTCTGACAGTGATGTTTGGGGCTGGGGTCGAATATTAACTAACGACAGTCTATCAGAATGTACTTGTTATGATTCAGGGCAGATTTTGCTCACGCTCCTTGTGAGCAGGAATCATGAGGAATCACTGAGTGTTTTTCAGTGAGCTGGTCCTCGGCATTTCAGGATGGACATTGGTTAGTTGTGTCTGACTTTCCCGAGCATGAATAGGTCATCTAACATCCTTGGCCCTTGCTCACTACCAGTCAGGAAGTAGTATGTCCCCGTCATGGTGACAGCCTGAAAATACTCACACATTTGCAAAAGCCCTTGAGAGGAACAGCGAAACTAAACCTGGCTGAGAACCTTAATTAGAAAGTATTCTGTAGAGTGTTGTTAACCAATTATCTAAATAAGTTAAGGCAAAGGAGAACACTCCCCCTGTTATGTACATTTGAGTAAGGGGCTTCTTCATCCCCCCCTCTTCCTGATGGGTCTGGGAGGACCACCGGGAAGGCATGGGGTTGAGGCAGGCAGGCCCGGGAAGGTGAATGGTCTCTGCTGGAGAGAAACCTGATTCCTGTTCAACAGAACAGAATTTGTACTCAGCTATAGGGCAGAAAAAATTAAGATCAGGGTCTGAGAGCCCCTCAAAAACAAAATGCCTTTCTCTCTCAAACATTCCTAGGGCCAGAGTTCTGCTTTGTTTCTCTGTCAGTGTCGTGCTTACCTGTTTTGTCCATATATGCCCTGTGTGTACACCCTCCCCACCCCACACAGTGTCAGGACTGGGGCAATGATTATTATTTCTAGCATTTTGTTCTCTCTGCCCTGTATCCAGTCTGGTGCTCATCTCACAGAATTATAATCCAAATTGTTTGCATTGTGTTCTGGATAAAAATTGTTCCCAAACCATCTCTATTATAGCTTGTGCTCTTGGTGGTAACCACATTACATTGATTCTTTCACTGGAGAATGAAGAAACTAGGTTGGGTTATGTTTCCTAGGCAAGGTGGTGGTGGTGATGATGATGACAACCAGGGAATGGGTAAATGTATCGAGTTTATGTGTCAGGCACAGTTGTTAACAATATACAGTCAGCCCTCCATATCTACAGGTTCCACATTGTCAGATTCAACCAACCGAAGATCGAAAATATTGGGTGGTGGGGAAAGGGCCAGAAAGTTCCAAAAAAGCAAAACTTGAATCTGCCATGCCCTGGCAACTATTTGTATGGAATTTATATTGTATTACAACTGTTTATATAACATTTACCTTTTATCAGATATTAAAAATAACCTAGAGATGATTTAAAAATGCAGGAGGATGCGCATAGGTTAGACGCAAATACTACACCTTTTAATCTAAGGGACTTGAGCATCCTTGGATTTCAGTATCCGTAAGAGGTCCTGGAACCAATCCCCCATGGATACCGAGGGATGAATGTGTATGGTTTAACTCATTTAATTCTCAGATAATCCAGGAGGCAAATATCATGACCCCATTTGATGTTAAAAAAGGAAGCAAACAAAACTGAGGCGTGGAGACGTTAATTAAGTTAGCAAGCAGATAAGCTGTAGAGCTGAGTCTGCCCCTATGGGTGCAAAGCAGACCACATGAACACAAGAAGTGGGTCAGGTCCTGGGAGGTGGGCAGGGCGGTGGGGATGGTGGTGATGTGGGGCACTTACTCCCTATGTGAGGTGGACCCCACTCACCTCCATTGTGGCCAAGCAGGAAGGTGGCCTGGTTCACTGGTACCCAACCTTCTGACTTCTTTCAAGGATGCAGATAATCTGCAAAATCCCTCAGTTTTAAAAGACTGGCTCAATGAAAAAATACTCCAAGACCTACATGAAATACTGATTTCTGCCATAGGAGCACGTCTCCATGTCTCTGGCCATACGTTTTTCCTATCAAAACAAAAGCTAGGCTCAAGTCAAAATCCAAACTCTAGATTTCAGGTAATTTGTGAGATGGAGTATGCCGGATTTTCTCCCTTCTCTTTTGGCTCCAAGAATGTTTCTCTTTCTGTTTTCTCGAGTCACAAACATCTGTTTATGGCCATCCAGCTAATTGGGTCCCATTGAGTGTTCTAATGAGGGCAGAGCGAGCAAACGAGTGGGTTTAATGCCCGTGGAAATGCATGTTTCTAATTGTGCATCCAGTGAAGGTGGAAAGGTTAAAGTAATGAGCTGCTCTCGAGAGCGCTGGCCAAGAGAGAGACGGCTTTGTTGTTTCACATTCCGTCTTTGTTATTGTCACTGAGATGCTCACTTATTTCCACCATGGCATTGATTGCCAAGAGGCTCTGCTATTACATTTCATTATCATGCCATTTCTGAAGGAAGGGAGTCTGTTCTTACTAAGCAATGACAGCGTGCAGGCAACCATAATCACCCCTCTCTCCGCTGCACTCCCCAACATCTTGTGTACAGCTGTGAAGGGCTGTATTAGTGCCAGTTAATCTGGGGGAGGTTTCCTGAACGAAAGGGTGCTGTGCTGTGCAAAGGGATGGTCCCTGAGTTTCCCAAGTGGCATTTCTAGAGAAGACGTGGTAACTGAGAGGGGCAGACAGACAAGGAGACTGTCAGTTTTAAGTGTGAGGAAGGGATCGACCTCTCTAGATGGTTCCTCTCACCCAGCGTTCCCAAGTAAGCATGGAGGCAGGGTCCAAATCAAAGGGCTGGATTTAGACTCTCTAATCCAAGGCGTTAGAGCTGGAACTGTGTGTTGTTTAAAGACCTTGTAAAGGCCCGCTTTAGTTGAGTCATATTCAGTTAATTTAGTGACCGTTGGCGCTGAAGATGAGTTACCATTTTAGAAATGAAGGGAGACCAAAATGTTGGGACCCTGGGGCCACAGGATAATTGTAGGAGGAAGGAAGAGGAGGAAGCTTTTACTTTCAATGTTGATGAATATCTTACATTTTCAAACTGTCATAAAATAAATAGAATCATGGCTTATGTTTCAGAATTCAAGGTTCTGACTGTTAAGAATTTATCCCCAGGATACCTTCTTCCCGCCTCCCTCACTGATCGTGGTGTGCTTACGAGGGCCTCCTTAAAGTTCACACTTTGAAGATATAAGTGTCTCATTTAGATGATTTGGGGTTAAAATAGTATATAAACCCTGGCATTTGACTGTATTTTCAAATTCAAGGGAAATGAGATGAAACTCCAAACCCCTTATCGGGGCTGACCTGGCCTGGCCCGACAGGGTCCCTGCTGGCCAGCTCTGCGGGGCTGTTTCGTGCCTGTGTTCCCTCCCCTCTTACTCTCTTTTAGCCACATGGGTCTTCTTTCAGGTTCTTGACCCTTCTAAGTTCATTTCTGCCTCTGCAACCTGGCACATCCTCTTCCAAAATGCTCCCCATCCCCCCATTTCTGCTTAGTGGTTTCCTCTTATCTGTTCAGTCTTGGCTTAAATATCACCTCTTCTGAGGGGTTCCTCTGATCATTTCACTGATGGACGGTTCCCCTCCCTACCCCCCAGTATGTCCATCCATGCCCCATTAATTTCTTCATAACATTTCTACAAAAACTTACTTTTTTAGTGGGTTTTTTTTTTTTTTTTTTGGTCTTCCCCACTAGACTGTGAGCTTTCACAAGAATTACAATTCTCTTGTTCCCTGTATCTCCAGTATCTGGCTCATAGTAGGTCATCCATAAAAATGTAAGGGGACAATTCAAAAGATACAAAATCAAAGGATTCAGTGTTAGTTGTTTCATTTTGAATTTTCCAATCTCTGTCTTCTATGCCAATTACTTAGCAAGAGGACTCCTGGACCAGGTGACAGTTAAGAGGTGGATTTTCCTGTTGGTCACTGCCTCGACTCTCATTTCCTAGGAACAGAGATTGATGCAAAGCTTAGCTTTATTGTAGATGGAGGGTAAAGGGAATGAGGCAGGGAAAGAGGGAAAGCAAATATAAGGTATGTTAGTGGAGCTGGCCACGAGAAAACACACCCTGGAGCGTTGTCCTGTGGTTCATTTCTGGTTAGACTTCCTGGACATACTCTCCCGTGGAACAGTCCTTTGAGTGCAGGAAACAGATGTATCTGCTGGCTCTTTTCTGTCTTCTGTCTCTCACTGGCCAAAGTTTGCCCCATGAGCATCAGCTCCCCGACTCCTCTGGGTTTTGCTAATTGCTCCTCTGGGCATTTGCTGGGAAGTCAAACCCAGCGGCACACATTGCCCTGCAGCACCAGGCTTGGTCTGGGTCCAGATGTGGTGGGAGGAGCCAGCGCCTCCAGGCATCTGGTTTGCTTGGGCTTAAGGCTTCCCCAGCCACAGAGGGTAATGGAGGCCAGGCCCAGGTGAGTCCTCATCTTAACAGAGTTGGAGGTAACCGGTGGGATTCAGAGGTGGGGCGGCCAGCTGGGACTCTCTACTGAGTAACTGGCCAAGGACGTTGGAGACAGGTAGAAGTGGACAAATCAGACAAAGTACATACATTGGATCCAGAAGACTCCCTCTCAGTTCCTGGGCACTTGTGATTTTAGACAAACTCATGGCATAGGAGCCTGAATTATTTTATTGGAAAAGTGATCACACTTTTCTAAGTTTTCACCCATGACCTTCAGAAACATTTCTTCAATTAACTGGCACTGACTCCCATCTGATATATATATATATATATATATATATATATATATATATATATATATATATATATATATATATATATCAGAAAGAAACTTAATTATGCAAATATGAAGGCAAACAAAATATATTTTCTGCAAAACAAATCATAGTTACCTGACGTCCTCAGCATCTCCAGTCTCTCTTACACACACCCCTGCGGGTGTTCTCCTCCTGACTTGGGCAGCTGCACACTTAGTTATTTTTATTCATGCTTAGGGAGCTGGAAGCTTTCTCATGCCAAGCCTGATCTCCTTTCTGGCCTCCAGTACTAGTTATATAAGCTTTGCGCAGGGCTTCCTCTTGGGTATGAGACCTTTGTGGTTGCACAGGACTGCGTGCTCAGAAGGGCCCCATACTTGGTTTAATACTCTGTCATCAGAGTCTTGAAACTCTCAGTAATTTTGCCTTTGAACTTGTGTTTTCTAAATGAAGTCCGATAGTCAATGAAGCATGCCCTTGAGGAGAGGAGAGAATTGCCATATGCGTGTCCGTCATGCTGTTCCTTGTGGTAGCCTACAAGCCCAGAATTCTATACATCCACAATGCATGGGAGTTCAATGAGAGTCACAGTACAAGGTAAGTGTATTATGTCTATGACTGTGTCAGCGAGGACACTGATAGCCCTAAGTGGCCATACGTCCTGTTGGAAACAGAACTCTTTTTTTGTATGCAGTGGTGTTCTAAGAAACATGCACATCCAAAGAACTCTGTCATATCCTTTTTTACCATTGCTACTTTTCTGCATTAGTCACAAAAATTTTTATTTTTCTCTACTGAGAATGACATTATATAGCAAAACCCCCAAAATCTTTGGGGTAACAAGTCAGAGAGAGATCACAGAAGAAAGAAAGGCTTTATACTACTTTAGTACCATTAACAGCACCTTTTCTCTGCTTTTTGAACTAAAGGCTCCATATTTTATTTTGCCCCGTGCCTTGCAATTTTTATAGCTTGCTCTGCCCTTCTCTATGGACTACGTGAGTGTTGGCAAGGAATCCCATTTGTCCTCTGATTTCCTGTCCTTGGGCATTGAGTGGGGAGCCAGTGAATCAGTGGGGACTTTTGGTGACAACTGAAGGCTATCACACCCTGCCCACAGTGAAGGAGTGTCTTCAGCAGCTCCTAAAGATGCAGATCCTGAGGCCAACCTTCAGCTCTTCCAAGAAGGTCTGAAGGTTGGTTGGTTTCTCAGAGAATGACTAGGGTATAGGTAATTAGGGATTCCTGTACAGATATATGGGGCTTAAACTTTATAATCTTCTCTGCCATCTATTTGACAATAAAATGATGATAAAAAGGCATTTAAGCTGCAATTCTCTATTTGATAATAACTTGATCTTTTTTTTTAAATTGAAGTACCATCAGTTACAACGTGTCAGTTTCTGGGGTACAGCACAATGTCTCAATCATGCATGTATATACATATATTTATTTTCATATTTTCTCATTAAAGGTTATTATAAGATATTGAACATAGTTCCCTGTGGTATACAGCAGAATCTTTTTTTTTTAATAACTATTTTTATATATAGTGGCTAACATTTGTAAATCTCAAACTCCCAAGTTATCCCTTCCCACCCCCTTTCACCAGTAACCATAAGATTGTTTACTATGTCTGTGAATCTGTTTCTGTTTTGTAGATGAGTTCATAGTGTCCTTTTTTTTTCAGATTCCACATATGAGTGATATCATATGGTATTTTTCTTTCTCTTTCTGGCTTACTTCATTTAGAATGACGATCTCTAAGTCCATCCACGTTGCTCAAATGGCATTATTTTATTCTTTTTTATGGCTGAATAGTATTCCATTGTATAAATATACCACCTTTACCCAGTCATCTGTTGATGGACATTTAGGTTGCTTCCATGTCTTGGCTATTTTATATAGTGCTGCTATGAACATTGGGGTGCATGTATCTTTTTGAATTAGAGTTTCCTCCAGATGTATACCCAGAAGTGGGACTGTTCGATCATAGGGTAAGTCTATTTTTAGTTTTTTGAGGAATCTCCATACTGTTTTCCACAATGGCTGCACCAAACTACGTGATCTTTTTTTTTCCACTCAAAATAATAATTCCATCCTCTGAAGAGGCTGTAGAGTGACATGTACACTATAGACCAGACTCTGGAGCCAGTCTGCCTGGGTTTGACCCAGCTCTTTCTTAGCTGTGTGACTTTGAGCAAGTCACTTAACTCTCTGTGCTATGGTTTCCTTCTCTGTAAAATGGGAATAGTAACTGTGTTTCAGGGTAAACTGTATTTGCAGGGTTGTTGCAGGAGTTAAATGAGATTAGCTGAGATTAATGTGTATAAAGCTTAGTGCCTGGAAGATTCTCTCAGTAAATGTCAGCTATTGTTGTTGTCATTATTATTATTTTTTGGTATCTCTGTGGGACTCTCTTCCTAGTTAGGCTGCCAGCTCCGTGGAGACTGGAGCCTAAGTATCTCTGACATTAAATGTGAGCACACTAGCCATTCTAGGTACTCAGTAGACATCGTAGTTGGTTAATTATATGGTGTTTTTTCCATGTGAAGTAAGCTGTCCTTCGCAAGTGAAAGATGTATTCTTTGTGGTGAGAAAAGAGGTCTCCTGGAGACAGTGGCCAAACCAAAGGTCATCTTCGCACCTGTGTGGTGAGGAGGACGCAGGTTTTGTTCCAGGAGACTCACAAATGCTGAACCGACAAAGGTTAGCGAGCATGAGAAACACAGCTTTGAGTGTTTCCAATTTAGAGTGAATGTCTGCTGGTTTGCTGATGCCAGTGGTATCTCAGCTGTTCTGCTACTTCTTCACCAGGCACTTTTTCTGTGGCTCCTCAGGATGGCGGAAGGGGGCGCAAGAGTGGGGCCTTCAGCAGACTCCGAACATGTTCACTTAGAAGGTACCCTGCTGTATATTAATAGGTACTGGTCAGAATATGCATAAGTATTCAAACACGATGGAAAATGAGCTCTATTTCTTACCTTACTAAGCGAGTAGTGTTTTTGCCACAGAAGCACAGAGCCTAGGCAGAGCCATTTAATGATCCTGGTGGTGGCCTCCCTGTAGGATGAGGTGTGTGTGACAGGCAAGCTGAGCATCTGGGGGAGGCCTTCCAGGCACTTCCTTCCTCCAAGTTCCCACAAACTGTCTCCTTCAGGCTGACAGATCTCCATTTCTCACTTTCCACCTGAGAGAGGACGGTCTCACGCTTGCAGCCACCCCGCAGGTGTGCTCACCTCTACTGAGGCAGGAGACCATCAAGGTGGGGTGGAGGGCAGAGGGCGTCAGGCATGCATGCGTCTGTGAGGCGGGGTCTCTCATAGCAGTGCTGTCCGTTCAAAACAGAAGAAACCGAGCCCCACTTTTACTACATGCGAAGGTGCTTCCTGACACATTTCTCCTCCATGAAGGTCTTGTCTTGGGGCAGAACGGTGCTCACAAGAGGGCGAAGCAGTCCCTTGTGAAGAAAATTATCTGATCGTAGCTCCAGAGCAATCTGTGGGACCATATCTATGGTACCTGAGGTGAATGTTTTTTCCTTCGTTTCCTTTCCTTTTCTTCCTTCACTTTTCCATTTTATTACTCTGATTCCTGTTACTTTTCTCCTTCCCTTCGCCTTTTTTTCCCCAAAGGAGTGAAGTGTAGTTATTAAAATACAGACCTTTTCTAGGTCTGTAAACAAACTTATGGTTACCAGAGGCAGAGGGAGTTTGGGATTAGCAGACACTACTATATATAAAATAGATAAACAACAAGGTCCTACTGTGTAGCATAGGGGGCTCTATTCAATAGCCTGTAATAACCTATAACGAAAAAGAACGTATGTTTGTACGTACAACTGAATCACTACACTGTACGCCAGAAGCTAACACAACATTGTAGATCAACTGTACGTCAATTAAAAGAAAGTACTGAACATTGTTGAATATAAAAAGCAAGCAAACAAACAAAAAACCACAGGCCTAACAAGAGTGGGACCACCGGGATTTGGATACAAGCTGCACCACTTCCTAGTGGGTGACAGAGGACTAGGTCCTTACTTTCTTTGTGTCTTAGTTTCCTCACTGTGGAACGAGGCCAATGCAACAATCTCCCTTGTGTGGAACAGCTCCAGGGTACACCACCCACATTGTATGCTACAACCCTCCAGGATCGGTGGTTGCCACAAGCTCTACTCTTTGGTTAAGAGTGGTGACCTTTCCGGGACCAAATAGCCACCCCCAGATCCTCTGCAGAAAGCCTGCAGGACCTTGTGCTGGCATCTCATGGTACAAACGACGGCCCTTGGGTTATGCAACACAGCCTCACTGCTGTGACAATTTAATGCACGAACACAACTAACGCTCTTCGAAGAGTAAATGGAACGGAGTCTGTGTCTGTGCTCACTAAGCATTGGCTGTCGCTCCTTGACGTCTAGCCCCCAAACACTCATAGTGGGCAGGGTGTGCTTGTCCTCACCAACGGCACTCTGTGGTCATCCTCACATGCAGGGAAGCCTGCACTTCTAAATTTCTTTGAGCTTTTAAAAAAACTATTCTTTGATTTTTTTAAACATTATACCATTCTTGTCTAATGGGTTCAATATCCAATCTTTCTGAGAATATTAGCAATAACTTTTATGAAATTTTCTTCTCTTGCATTGCTTTTACCTCCATGTGGTTTTTAAATGTTTATTTATTTGGATCTCCCACTTTTCATATTAGATATATTTACTCAAAGTTTGAAGAGTTACGTCTTTGCTCCTCTTTAAGGGTTGGGCACTGCAGAGAGAGCTAACTGCAAACTCTGTGCGTGTTCCTGAGGCCAAGTGTGGGCTGAAGACCAGGATGATCTGTTTCAGTCGTTTCACTGGGGCAGCACCGATGTCAGTATCTTTGGGCCTTTTTCTTTGTGGTATTCATGTTCTCTAGAGGAGGATATTATAATGTCTTAGTGGAGGAGATACTCCAGGTTCCCGCAAGGCAAATATGGACAGAGAGCTGGAAAGCAGAGGTTCTGATTTCAGTGTATCCCTGACCTTAACTAAGTCTGGTGTCCTTCAGCTCAGAGATCCTCTGTTTTCCCACCTCTGGAGAATAAACATTTGTTTTTATTTTCCATGGGAAGGGGCAGTGGTCACCTGGCTCTTATATATATTGAAGTATGTATTTGGAAATCTCATGAGGATTATCAATCAATAATCCATTTATTAGCTCTACCTTCACCCCTTTTTCCAAAAAACCCTGGATGCTACCAATTCCTGAACCTCTTGGAGGTTCTGTGGCATAAATATGGCTGCTTCTTGTCTTTCCCTAATGCTGACTTAGCAGTAAGCTTTACTGGGTCTGTTAACTCTGTTCCTCTCATTTGTTTTCTTCTGGCATCCAGAATTTGGTTGCTTCTGTCTTCTCCTCTATTCCCTTGGTCTTGTGGGTTTATGATTTTTAAAATATCTCTTTGCTGTCATTCTAGTCAAGGGAGCAGAGATAATACAATAAGCTGCCATTCTTAACCAGAAGTAAATACACAAAACCCTTGATCTTCACATTTCTCTGGAATACGCTTGAAGAATTTTAAGTGAAACCAGATTGATTTCAGTATCCATTAAAATCTTCAAACTATAATTTCCTTCTATTTAATTTCCTAATTAAAATGTTAATTTCCCCTGTAAACATGGAAATTACTGTGGGAAACAGAATACATTAACCAAATTATGGATTGAAAGTTAGCGAAAACACAGCAAAAAAAAAAAAAAAAAAAAGCTGTGTATTTTGTGCCTGCTGGCATTTTTGTGGTTGAAACAGTAAAAGCTTGGTTCTCTATCTTGCCTCCGCTACTTAGTAGCAGAATAAAACTTAATCTTTTTGAGACCTCTGTAAAATAGGCAAAATAACCCAATACTGCATTAAGCTGAAGGCATGGCTGAGTAGGGGATGAGTTGGGGAGCCACCGATCTCTAGTGTATGGCTAGATGAACAGCAGAATTAGTTCTCTTCCATGGCACCAGAGGAAAGGGGGAAGAATGATGGCACCTCTCAGGGGAGGTGTAAGAGGATGTGACTAGGAGATGCTCCCCACTCCTTAGGGCCCTCAGCGAATCTTTGGGGCCCATACTTACTCATGTGGAGGCCTTGGAAGAAGAGGGTTAGCTGATGTGAATAGGAAAAAGAGAGAAGGAAAAGAAATAAAAAAGACAAGAAGGACAAAATGAAGAGCATGTTGGTAGACATATTGTTGGCAGGATTGACAGTAGTGGGACATCTGGTCACCTCAGGCATCATACCCAGAGTGAAAACATGCAGTTACTAAATTAACATAAAACCAAGGCAAAAACACATTCAACTTTGACTCAGAGGTGATCTTCCAGTTAAGGGACTGTGTGGTTTTTCTTCTCCTTGGATGTCCATCTCCTATTGCCTGACTCTGGCAACTCATTAGTCTCCTCACTAGAGGAAAAGGAAGATGAATAAAAGAAGATGAAACTTGAACCAGTCCTTTAGACTGACTAGTAATGCTGGCGAAAATTTGATAAAGAAGAAGGCAAATGAACTTTCTTGATTATCAGTGGAATTAAGTTGTGGCTGCTGTAGCTAGTTTCTGTCACTGGGGATAATTGTGAGTTGGCTGCATGTCAATTTAGAGGAACGATTTGTAATTTAAATAAATTATCTACATCTGGAAGTTCCTGTTTCTCTAAAAAAACACTAGGGCTGAGTTGAAATAGTTGGATGACTTTCAAAATTTTGAATTTGTCAGATTTTAGTGGTCATTACTAGAGATGCAGACAGAGCAGGGAAAGGAAGGTGATTAGTTACCTAGGAAGAGAGACTGTTTAAAAAATTGTTAAGGTAACAATATGCAACTTCTGCCCAGGTAAGGAGTTTGAGTCAGGCACTGTTCCATGAAGAAGTACATGGCTTATCCTTTGCCATCATCCAGAATCCTAATCATAGTCCTCAGTTGGATCCACCCTGTCTAAGTGCCTTTATAGGAATCACTGGTAATGTGTGAATATTATAAAGGGGTTTGAAAAAGATTGAGCCTTTATCATGGAGTGAGCTCTGCAGCCTATAAAATAGTGAAATGTTTACTTAAGAGAAAACATACTTAACAAAGCAATTCTGATACACAGTGCTCTATCTTGGTGGTGTTTCCAGTTCCCCATCCCTGGGACATCAGCATAACCCTTAGCCAGGTGTAGTTAAGGGACTGGTCCATGCCAGGTTTTATTCAGACTACCCTCTTCTTTTCATCTTTTTATGCATCATTTCTGGTCTTCAGTGTCCCATGATGCTCTGCATCCCGTTTGACCAGTCACATCTTCATAATGAGATGAATACCCAGATTGTGGCAACGCTCACTGTCACTGCTCAGAATTCATACTTTTAAAGTGCCATTACTAGCTTTATGTCTACAGTGAATACAACTGCTGTTTCTGATTTGTTCACACAGAACAGACAGGGCTGAAATATACAGGAGGACCTCTCTTCCTTCACCGGGAACCCTTCCCAGACCCTTGACTGTTTCTGAGCTCTGTTCGTGTGTTCTGCACATGCTCAGGAATGGTAGAAGTTTTATAAACAGCCACAACTTTAAAAATATTGTATATCTATAACAATCTTTTCACTGAAATTTATACCATCTGGAAATTTCTCTCCCATTGAAGTTGAGGTCATTGGCTGGAATATCTCTCTTACACTGTACTTTTCTAACTGTGGAGCTGCAAGATTTGCTATTTAACTGGCGTTTATTCTGTGTGGCCATAGGACCAGATTAATAATTTTATAGTTACCATAGTATATAATGTAATTTTTAAATTTTATTGTGAAATATGTCATACATAATAAAGTGTGCATAAAGCCTATGTACACGATGAAGAAGACTAATAATTCAAATGCTCATTTACCCACCACTTAGCTCAAGAAATATAATATTGTCAGTCCTTCTAAAACCTCTTTGTGACTCTCTAATACTATCTTCCTTCCTTCCATCAAAGGTAATACTAGCCTGAATTTTGAGTGAATCATTCCCTTGTTTTTCTTTATAGTTTTAACACTTAAATTCCTAAATAATGTATTTTTTTGCTTTTTTTTTGAACTTTAAATAAATGGAACTCTACCATATGAATTCTTCCGTGAGTCTTTTTTCCACTTAGTCTTACATTAGTATCATTTATGTCAATGCCTATAGCTACAGTCTGTTCATTTTTATTGCTGTGTAATATTCCATTTAATGAATATCCTATAATTTATTCACAGTACTATTGATAGACATTTGTGCATTGCTTTGTTTTTTTTACTCTGACAGTTAGTGATGCTCTGAACATCTTCATACATGTGTTATGGTAAACCCATGAGGCTTCTAAGATATCTATGCATGTTCAGCTTTCCTGTATAATCTCAATTTTTTTCCTAAGTGCTTGTAACAATTTACAGTGTACCAGCAGTCTATTAAAGTCTTTATTGCTTTGTATTCTTGCCAATACTTGATATGGGCAGAGTTCTTAATTTTTGCTAATCTAATCTATTTGAAATAAATATCTCATTATGTTTTTAATTTGTATATCTTGATATATCACTAAATGAGGTGAAAACCATCTAAAATGTTTGTTGCAACTTTCATTTTCCTCTTTTTGAAGTGCCTTTTCAAGTCCTTGGCTCACTTTTCTATTGGTTGACATGTCATTTTATTAATCACTTGTAGCTCTTTATGCTTTCCTGATACAAGTTCTTTGTCTTTAATAGAAGTTAGAAATATCTTTTCCCACTTTTTAACTTCCTTTATGGTGTCTTATGATGAACTGCTTTCTTGATTTTAATGTAATCAAGATTATCAATCCTTTTCTTTATGGTTGGTGCTTTTTATATCTTACAAATTCCATCATACCATGAAGTCATAAAAACATCTCCTTCTAAAAATCTTTCATTTCTTATCTAAAATTATTTTCTAAATTATTATACATTAATACTTTAGAATTCTAAAATCTTTATAGTTTTAAATTTTGTAAATAGGCTTTTAATTCCCCTGGAATTAGCTTGTAGTATGTTGTGAGTATCCTATGTTTAAGTTTTCCATATGGAAAGCTATTTTCCTAGCATCATTTATTAAGAAGTCAGATCTTTCCCCCACTGACCTGCAGCACTGCATTTTTTCCCCCCCAGAAATCAAGTGTCCATATTTTCATGGCTTTCTTCCTGGGCTCATTTGTGTTACATTTTCCTACTTGTTTTTCCCTGGAACAATTGTATGCTATCATGTATGCTATAATTTTATGAGTCTTCATGTTTATTAGGGCAATTCTTCCCATTTTACTTTTTTTTTCTCAAGAGTGCCTTGACTCTCTACACGTCTATATAAATTTTAGAATCTGCTTGTTGAGTTACACGCATGCACACACACACATACAGTACTTACTGTAATTTTGATTGAGATTGCATTGAATCCACAAATCCATATGGAAAGAATTGATAGTTTTATGAAACAGCCTTCCAAGGGATGAACATGTAATTCTCCTATGAGGCTACCATCTTGCAAGGAAGTCAAGTACATATATAGATATTCCAGTCCAGCAGTCCTAACTTCAAGTCCTCCCAGCCTAGGGGCCAGGCATGTGAATGAGCAAATCCTCAGATAATTCTACTGACCAACTATAGGGTCATTTCTAGCCTTGAAGTATTCCCAGCTTAGGACCTAGACGTTGTGAAACAGAGACAAGACTTTTTTCCCTTTTCTGAATTCATGACCCATGGAAAATGGGTCAAAATATAGTGATTATTGTTTTAGACCCCTAAGTTTGCTCTTTTGTTATGTAATAATAAATCATAATAAACAAGTCCTCTTTAATTTCTCTCAATAAATTGTTCACTAAAGGTCTTGTGCATGTTAGAGTGATTTATATTTGATTATATTAAATATTACTACAAATAATATTTACTTATGTATATATCAATTATGGGATACATGTTTTATTCAATTTTATAACACCTTAATTGAATTGATTTTTAAACCTTGACTTTGTACCCAGCAACCTTATTAAACTCTCCTATTACTTAAAAAAAATCTTGCACACATTTTTAAAAATTTTTCATATATACTCTTACCACATGTAAATTTTTCCAATTTTGTCTCCTCCTTTTTAATACATGGAGAATGTAAGATATTTATTTTTCTTGAATTATTGTTCTGGCTAGGAGCTACAATACAGTGGAGACAAGAAGTGGTGTTGGCCAAAAACCTTATCATATTCCTGATTTGAAAGCCCAATGTTTCACCGTAGGTTTGTTGTGTGTTTATTGTAGATTTAGAAAGTTATTTTTTAATTTTTATTTTACTAGGAGTTTTATTAAATGTTTAAAAAGTTATTTAATGCCTATTCATCATGTATTTAGATAAACATTATTTTTCTATACATTTCTGGGTTTGGTTTGCAGATATTTTGCTTAGACTTTTGTATTTATGTTTATGAGAGGCCTGCAGTTTTACTTTTTTGTTCTGTCTTTGGTTTTGTTATCAATGCTGTACTAACTTCATAAAATAAATTGAGAAATGTTTCCTCTTTTTCTGTTCTCTGAAAGAGTTGTAAAAACGGAAATGTTTGTTCTTCAAGCATTTGGTAGAAATCATGTTTAAAATAATCTGGTTCTGGTGTTTTATTTTGTGTGTAAAGATTTATATCTCTGGAGTCAATTTCTTTAATCAATAGAGGAAAAGTCAGGATTTTTATTTCTTTTTGAATCAGTGTGTAAACATATATTTTAAAAGAATATTCCACTTTACCCATATTTTAAGTAGTTTGTTTGCTACTGATTCTTTGAAATTTATGGACATTCGCTTTATGGCCTGACACTTTTTAAATTTTTATAAATTGACAAAGTGTTCATAATGTTCTTTTATTATCTTTTTAATCCATGGTGCAAACATGGCATTATAATCTTTTTTGTTCTTAATACTCTTTATTTGTGCCTTCTCTACTTTGTTCTTGATAAATCTTGCAAGGTATCAATTTTACTAGCTTTATCAAAAAAAGCAGCAAACTTTTAGTTATGTTGATTTGCTATAATATGTCATTGTTTTATATTTCATTAATTTCTGCTAATATTTATTCCCTTTCTTCTATTTTCTTTGGGGTTTATTATGTTTTTTCCTTGCTCTAGCTTTTCATGTTGATGCATACATCAGTTATTTTCAACCTTATTTATTTTAATACAAACAAGTAAGGCTTTGCATTTTTTTCAACCTGTTATTTCCAGGTTTGATAAATATTTTTCATAATCGTCCATTTTTCATTATTTTAACATTTCTTTGATCTTTGTGTTATTTACAAGTATGTATTTCAATTTCTAATACAAGTGTGTTTTTCATTACTATTTTCTTCATAATTTCTAACTAATTTTGTTGTCTTAAAAATGTGGTCTTCATTGCTACAGAATCTTTGAAATTTGTTGAGAATTGTTGAATCTACTCCTTGTTTAATTTTTGTAAGTGTTTTTTTGTGCGCTTGAAAAGAATGTATGTTTTCCACTTGCTGGGTGCCATGTTCCATATATGTCTGTCGGCTCGAGGATAGTGTTTGTGTGGTATTGTCTCTTACAGTGTGTTGCTAATGCCCTTTGATTGTGGGCTCTGCTTTTACCTGTATGCCTCTTTGCAAGAGCATTCCTCCTGAGCTGGCTTTCCTTTGCCTGTGTCTGGTGGGCACATGAGGGCACTGCTACGTGAGACCATTTTAAACTACATTTTCGGTTTAGATTTTTTCTGTTTGTTTGCTTGCTTTTTGACCTTGTAGGTGATAGAAATTCAGGCCCCTGTATTCATCCTCAGTGAGGCTAGCTTGAGGTTGAGAATTAATTCCCAGTGTAGAGCCAGAGGGGGGCATGTTTGGCACTGTCTCCTTCTGTGGAGTGGGTTTTATTCTACTTCACCCACTGAGAGAACTGGTCCCCCGAGGTCTTGGCTTTTAAGTTGTTGTCTGTGACCTGAAGCCTGTCCCGCTCAGAGCGCTAACGATTGGCATGTATCTCCCAGGCAGATGCTGGCTCCAACATTTACTTTCCCCTGAGGATTTATGCCTTCTCATCATTTCTGACATCTGAGGAATTCCCTTACTCTCTAGCCAACTTATCCATGCATTAAAATCATGATTTTGTATTTTAACTAGCAGTTTTATTTGTGCAACACTTGGAGGGGTTTCCACATTGCTAGAAAGATAAATCAGTAATGTAACTTGGGAACCAAAAGAAGTTAGAGCAATCCAGCATCAAATGATGATTTCAGGTGAAAATGGCTCTGGATTTAATTTTCCAGTTGGACTGTTCCAGAGTACAGGAGGAAATAGTGTAGTTAAGAGGATAAATGAGAAAAGAACTAGAGAGCATGAAAGATTTCTCATTATAAGCTCTTTCCTATCTGCCAAACCAGTGCAAAACTTTCTACTTCCTCTCTCTGAGTTTCTATGTCTATAGTGAAATTAATAGTGCTACTTCCCAGATTTGTGAAGCTTTAATAAGGAAACAAATACAAAAATGCTGTACGTGGTACTTTTGCATAGAGTAAGCGCTCAGTGAATGTGGGGTAAGTTTGACTCTGGGCCTCCTAATAGGACTATGATCGGTGCTTCCCAGAGTTTTCCTAGAGATACAGACAATGCTTCATGCATGTGATAATCTCAAAATGAGAGCTTAGACTAAATCAAGTAGAATTAGGAAAGGCAATTCCACAGCAAAAGAATCATGTTGAAGAAAACATTCTGAGGGGTGCCCTTTTAACATCCGTCTCAGAGAATTTCCACAAAGTTCCAAGGAACAGGAGCTCACAATATCTTGAAACACTTGAAGCCTGATCGATTTTAGACACCATCCTGCTACTTTGATTCTCAATAGGGCTGCTCACTGGTGACAGTGGTAAATATGGGACCCTTCCTTGGATCTTAGAATCGAGGATAAAATGTCCCAACTTACTGCCTGTATTCTTATTTGATTTTTTTTCCATGTGCATTTTTTATAGAGTGGGTATTAATTGCTAAAAGGCAGGAGAACGACTTTGGGTCAGTTGGGACTCCTAGGATGCCTTAGTATCCAGCAAAATGTAGCGACTGCAACTTGGCTCACCCTGGGTGAGCACAGATTATCTTTGACATTTACTGGATGGAGACATTTCTTGCCACAGGAATGGAGTGTTTTCCAGTTGATTTTCAATGGAGAATGCTCAATTCACTGTGATAGTTGGTTTGGCAGTGTTCATTGCCATTAAAAACTCCTTCATCTTGAATGAAACTTAAAATGACTCTGAGCCTGGGTAAAGAAGGAAAACTTGACAAAGTAACCCTGGGTACTGCATGAGTCATAGAAGAGGAAAGACATCAAGGGCTTCTGTCACTGCACGTCTCAAAGACCTTGAATGATGTTGGGGATGGACTCCAACTGGTCACCTGGTCACACCCATGGCTTCCTCCCTGGCTCTCGAACTGCTTCTCATGTTACTTAACTAAGCTTATGGAAAAAACTGCATTCAGCATATATCACTCTCAGATCCTTTATAATCTACACACGTGCACACACATACACATGAATGTTGAAAAGGGCCATGAAACAAAAGAACAAAGATAAAATGTTTTCACCAATGGTTAGAAAATTTTGAAGCCAAGAAATGCATTTCTGGGAGAAAAACAGAGTTCATTAAAGAAACAATTTTATGGTCTCACCTACATTTCTTTTTGCCTCTGGGCATGGAAGTATGCATTGGTAAGCTTATAATGTGCAGTTATTAGGCTCTTATCAAAAGCCTGTTATCTAAAATACTTAGATTCTTAGATTGATTTATAAGTATGCATATTTTCCAATGACATAAATGGGACCCAGGGAATATTTTCAATTACATTTATTATTTCATTCTGAATATAATAACACTACTTAGCTCTATGATTTATTTCACATGAATACTAGCAATAAAAGGGCACTAATTCTCAGATAATCATGTTACGCTTCCCCATCAAGAACACTTTCATAGTACTGATTAGAGTAGCATCAAACAGCAGGTCCCCTCTCAGGCATTTCGGTCCTCTGAAAGGAGAAACATTTTTCTTTTCCAGAATGTGATAAACACTTAATAAAGGTTAGTTCCCTTTTCTGCAAACCAGGCATTGTATATTTTGTTAATTGATAAAAATTAGATGTAATCTATGTGAAAACTAGAGAAAGATTTGTTTCCTTTTCAAAACACAATTTACTCCATTAGGTTAGGGTTTCTATCCTGAGACCATGAATCCCCTGAAATGTGCAAAACTGTGTGTGTGAGTAGTGCCTCTGTGCTTGTTTGTGTGTGTGAGAGGGAGAAAGAAAGGGAGAGAGAGAGGGGTGTTGTTTGTTGGTGTTATTTTTTTCTGGGGCAAAGTCTACAGCTTTTCTGATTCTCAGAAAGGTCCGTGATCAAGGACCCCCTGCCCAAAGGTAAGAATCCTTTTTCAGGTGAGTTATTTAGTTATAAGAGCTTTTTTTTTTTTTTTTTTTTTTTTCCCTGCAGATGGAAAAGCAGATTGTGCTGTAGTTCTGAAATCATCTTTTCTAACAACATTTATCATTAAAAAATCTTAATGTTAGAGAAATTAAAATGGAGTATTCTGCCAGTGTTTGAGAAAGAAGAGTTCAAAAATAGCTTTTGGGAGCTCCCCAGGATTTTACAATATTCTGCAACTATGGCCTACTTTCCTGAGACATTAATAATTGAGATATATGGCTCTCTTTGACTCGGCATCTTAAGGCTTATAATTTAGTCATTCAGTTTTACCTTGTTGTTTGCCAGGTCTTCACATCCATAGCTCTTCAGCTGTGTCTAAAATTATGAAATTCAATTATGAGATGATTGGAACTTTAGTATAGCATTCAAATAGTCACCCTCCCTCCTCCTCCCACCTTTCCTTCTTCCTTTCCTTCCTTCCCTTTCTTCTTTTTGCTTTCTTCTTTTTACTTTTTTAGTAGTCTAAAAATAGATGTATTTTGCAGTGAACCCTGTGCAATAAAATAATAACAGAAACAAAAGCAATATGGTTTGATCACCTAAGATCTTTCTCTTATTTATTGCTTATGATTTATTTCTTTAAGAAATAGGGGGGAGAATGTTCCTACCTCCTTAAGCAGGAAAAAAAATAGCTATCCTCATTAAACTAACATCTGATCTACTGTAGTCCTGACTTTCATTTCAAAGCACTAATAACTTCTTATTGGTAGAAATACTCTGAATAGCGAACCGTCCCTGATTGACGGCAGGGCCATAATTCAATCACCAGCTTCTACTGACATTGTGATCCCTAGGGGTGCGGCTTGAGGCTTTAGGAATGGCAGCTAAGTTCCAAGCCTGAATTACAGCTCCGTTATTCAATCTCGAGCCGTGCTTTGTTATTTATAGGACGTAGGAAAAGAGTGTGGACTTTTCGAAAGAGGAAAACAATAAATCACACTAACAAGATGACTGGCTCTAATATTAAAATGTAAACCTCTATGATGTAGAGGTAGAAAGATTAATGAGCATATGACGTAGGGTTATTAAAGGTGTGATGGGCAGGAGAGGGAATGGATTACGGGGAAATTAAATGAAGTATTTCACTGGAAGGCAATCAAGTTCCATGGAAGTTTTTAAATGACCAGCTAGTAGAGCCAGTTTTATTACCGTAGTGACTTAACCCAAACCCACAGGCTTTTCTCAGACGCCCTTTCTCCTAAAATCCCTGAATCTTGATGTCGTGACTACAATCACAAAGGCATGCAAACACAGTTGCCTGTTACAACATTGCAACTGATGTTTTCTTTTCTTCCTTCCTTCCTTCCTTCCTTCCTTTCTTTCTTTATTTATTTTCTTTCTTTATTTTCTTCCTTTCTTTTCTTTCTTTCTTTTCTTTCTTTCTTTTTTTTTTTTTACAGTTATTACTCTCCTGGGCTGGTGAGTCATGACATTTGGGAAGCCCCGAGACAAAGGGATAATAAAGTGATGGTTATCAGGAATGATCACCAAGTAATAAATGGACCGAGATCATTTATCTGAGGTCATTCAAAGATATTAACATGAGGAATAAGGAGAAAAACATGTTTTCTGATGCTTCTGCTTGACATAGTACGTCAATTAAGATATTTACGAGTTCCTATCAGAGGAGCCCAGATTACTGGCTCCTGTTTCTGTGTAACAGAATCAGTCGCTAAAACCAATTTCTCAGCACACACCCTTTAACCTTTGCTGCGGTGTTTTTGCCGTACATTTACCTGATTCCCTCCTTCCCCTCCTTCATCATCCCTTCAATGCCTTAAGCCTCATTTCCTGTCTAGCAGTTCATAAAAGAAAAATGTCACCCCCGTCACCCTCACCCGGCCACCCTCCCTTTCCTTCAGATTTATAGGTCTTTGTCTTACAGTTAGTTATTGCACCTTTGTTTAAAGTTTGTCAACCTGTCAAACCCAGCGAGTCCAGACGTTCAGAAATCTGCAAGTCGACACTCCCGTCTCACAGCGGAGGTATCATTTGCTTCAGTGCCGATTCCTCAGGCAGGATCAGTGGAACCGCTGTGAAATACGGAAAGGGAGACAAACGGGGCGTTAAGAAAAAGCCCACCCCCCAAAAAAACAAAAAGCCTTAAGTAGACACAGTTGATGAGATTTTTCAGGATATATCGACCTCACTGCAGGTCCAATAGGTCAGTAGGACCACCACTGTTCCACGTTTGCTGCGGCTGCACTGCCTGGATGCGCTCTGTTCCTTCAATCGCTTGCGTGGGGTCTAAATTTCACTGACCCGCTGCTCAATTTCACTCCAGAAATGTACTGAAGTATGATTGCCGGGACTCTTTAATATAGTTGCTTATGGAGAAACAAATGTTTTAAATCTGTGCACTTAAAAGGCTTTTCTCCGCACCAAGCAACTGGAGCTTAAAAAAGAATTTAAAAATAGTCTTTTTATGGGACTCGGTTTGCTAGTGTTAATCAGTTAATTGTTAGAGAATTAATGAGATGCAGTGCATTTCACAAACACATTGTTACTTAGAGGATTTTATATTTTTTCTTCTTTTGAGGGGAGAGATGGTCTCAGGATAGTAGAGCAGAAAGGAACCCTAGGTGGGTATCTGTACGAGTCTGCTGGGGCTGCCATCACATGGTACCACAGACTGGTAGCTTGAACAACAGAAATTTATTTCTCACAGTTCTGGAGGCTGAAAGTCCAAGATCAGTGTGTTGGCAGGTTTGGTTCCTCGTGAGGCCTCCCTCCTGGGCTTGTAGATGGCCACCTTCTCCTTGTCTCGTGTAGCCTTTTCCCTGCCTGTCTAGGTCCTAATCTCCTCTTCTTACAAGGACACCAGTCAGCTTGGATTCAGTCCCACCTCAATGACTTCATTTTAACTTCATCACCTCTTTAAAGTTCTTATCTCCAGATACAGTCACATCCAAGGTACTGAGGGTTAGGGCTTCAGTGTGTGAATTTGTAGGGAACAAAATGCAGCCCATAACAGTATCATAGTCTCTTTGTTTTGGACAAGAAGAAACTGAGACCCAGAGAGATAGAGTAATTTGTCCATGGTCACACAGCTAATTATTAGCACACCTGATATTAGGATTGGAGCTCAGACTTTGTAGTTATCAGTGTCCACCTGGCCAGTGTTTAAATGAAAACAGACAGAACCTAAAAGAGAAGACTGAAGTCCCAGCATTGGGCAAAGAGTAAATATTCAATAAATATCTGTTGAATGATTGACAGCCTTTCTTAAATTAGAAGTAAGGACGTGTTACCAATTTAGTGGCTTTTTAGGTGTGTGTAGAGACAATAAATGGATAGAGAAATAGACATTGGACAGAAAGACAAAAAGAAAGAGTTGGCCAAGAACTATGAATTAGGAATCTACCTAGCAGAGTCCCAGCTCCACTACTTTCTAAGGGGTTCTTGTCTTCATTTTACATCCCTTCAAACACACCCACTGGTGGGGAGCGGTGGGAGAGTTGGGCGTGGGGATACAAAACAGGGAGCGGCTGGGAAGGCAGCAGACAGAGTCAGTATTCCCCGTGGTAAGTGATTAGGTAAAAATGCTTCCATGAGGAGGCGCCCATGGCCCTCCCAGCAACACAGACACAGATATTTTGGGTTTGCTTCTCCGGAAGTGGGAGGTGCTGAGATCTTGGCACTTGACACAGACACTTGAACATGGCAGTCACTCAGGAATGAAAAGAGTCAGTGTATGAAAGAATAGCCATCAGGCACTGAATCAGGGCATCCATCTAAGACTATAAACTGAAACAGGTTCCTTGTAGAAACCCCTGGCTTATATCCGAGGCTGTTTTAGACATAGAAACTACTCAGAAGACAAGATGCGTATCCTGCTCACCATGAACTGGGAAAACGACCTCGTGAATTAATTGCATGAGCCAGTTTGTGTCTCACCCTTGTCTCCCAGCCTTAAAATGCCTTTTCTATGGCTCACTCATTAGTTATCTCATACAGTAATTTATATATTTATTGGATAGCCTGTATATGTGTGGATCAGTTCATTTTATTTTTCTTAAATATATTCTCCTCTAAGTAGGGATTGCTTGATTCTCTGTATAAATTCTAGCACCTCAGTAACTAGCTCCATCACAAACCTGTTTGGAAAGTTCTATCTGCCCTTCTAGAGGGTGTGAGATAAGCACCAATCTCCTTCCTCTACTGGCTCATCTGTTCTCTCTGACCTTTGGTCAACATCTCTCCCTGTCTCCATATCTCTTATTTAGATTTTGCTCACTAGAAGTAATAATTATCTCTTTGCTAGTGTTCAGAAGTGATTAGACATTGGAGATTTCTGGGGAGGAGTCTGAAATAAAAGGATATGAGTTATTGAAATCAAAGTGGTAATTTTGATCATCCTTTTGACATCTTTCACTACAAGTTAAGGCATCTTAACTTCTTAGATCTTTTGGTTCACCTACTTCCCTATCTCTTTAGGACAATCTTTCCTTTCCTTTCCTTGCCATTGAATACTTCTTGAAATGAGTGACTTTCAGGTCTTACAGATAAAAATGGCAATTCAAGCTGTTCAAAGGAGGTGTAAGTGGACAACTGAAGGAGTTTCTATTAGAAAGCAAGCACATCAACGCGTTATTAACAAGCTCAACCTGAGGTCTTCCTCCTGCTCCGACTGTGTGAAGTAAGTGCCACTCACTGCCCTCTCCTTCTCAACCTTTTGTTGCAGAAAGCACAAGTCCTGGAGACATCAGGAGAGTAAGGAGCTTCCTTGGGCTTCCAAATGGTGCTCCAATGAGATGAACTGCAGGCACCCATAGTGCGGCACAAAAAAAAAAAAAAAAAAAAAATCTTGGAAAACAACCTGAGAGAAGAGTAAAATCCTGAGATGTCTACTTTTTAATGGTAGGAAATGGTCTTCTGCCTCAAGTCACTCGAATCCCTATGGGTTATTTTCAAACTAAGCTAGAACTATTTATGCTAAACTGTGTATGTGACGCAGCAGATCTCTTTCCTTTTCCTTTGAGTCTGGGTGAGTCCGAAGTTGGCAGTGAGAGGGAATGTTGAATATTATACACAAGGAGTTGGGTAGGAACGTTGAGAGCCAAGGAGCAGTTTTTCCTACCCTTCCTATTGTCTTAAAATTGTCTCGAGCACTTTTTCTCATACTCCCTAAATTAAAAAATCCCAGGAACCAAGTGAGACAAATCACCCTCCCCTCTAGTGGATTTTTTTTGACTCTCAGAAAAGTAGAGACAAGCCAGTCTGGAGGGCAGGTGATGTCAATCATTTGCATTTTTCCCACCTACAGTTGTTTCTCCCTGTGAACTTCTTAATATCCTTCCATTTCACACTGGATAGTCCACCATCTTGAACTGCTGTCTCATCATTTCTTTGGCATGGTTCTTGCTCCTCATACAGATTCCAAGCCCCTTAAAGTCAGGAGCATCAAACCTAGCACTCGGTCTATATGATTTAATTGACTGATGAAAGAGAGGAGCAAATAATTTAATAGACAAGTGAAGAGACAGAGAAAAAACTTAGGAAGATTTCTAACATTTGAAAATGTCAGTGTCTTCTTCAGTTTTCACACTGTGTGGATTTGGAACTGTTCACAAAATCTCAGGGCATTCACGGGAACCCTGAGGACTGCCCTGAATGCTGTTTCTGCAAGAGAGGTCTAATGGGTCATGGTATGCCAGTGTAGACAATGACATGAAAATGCTTAATGATCACGTCTCCTAGAATTTCCTAGTCTTCAGATGAGCAGGCTTCAGCCTTCTGAAATTAAAGGCTAATGACGTTCAACATTAATTGACTGACAGGCAGATTCAGACACGTTTGACATGTCTTGTGTAATCTTCATGATGATTCTGTATAGAAGGTACTGGAATCCCTATGTCAAGGATGAGAAAATTAAGCTTTAGAGAGTTTAAGTAATGTGTGGAGGTCACGTGGCTCATAAATGATGAATTTTACCTGTTTAATTCAGAGGCCGTAACCAGCTACGTCTTGGACTGCTCCTGGAGCTAGGCTTTTTGTTTCTGTTATTGTTGCCTTTTTTTTTTTTTTTTTTAACTAAGGCAAGCTGTAGAAATGCATTTAAAAGAGTAAGGAAAAGGAGAAACACTTGCAGCATTCATGGAAAAACATTGAGAAGGATTTAGTAGGAAATAAACATCTCAAAAAGTCTTTTATTGATATAGATGTTTTCATTTTTGTGGTAGGAGAGTAAAAATAATTTAAGGGATAAACTTTTGAAAAAGTTTTGAAAAAGAAATTATTCTATTGAACAGTAAAGCCCTCTATTTCTTTGAAAATAGATTTTTTAAAAACAAAGTAAGACGCCAGAAAGGAATTTCTGAAGGGGTGGTTTTATTTTGCTTCTTTAGACATGAATTATGTTAGAAGATTACATGCTGTTCATGTTTCATATTCAACAATGTGTGCACATTCTAAAGATAGAACCAGGACAAGGGCAGTTATTCCCAACAATATGAATAATAAATTCCCACTTGCCCTGGAAAAGCTGTCTTCATAGGGAAATTCACTTTGAGATAATTTTCCTTATTTTTAGGCACTTAGTGTACTATTAGATATGATTTTTCTTTTTCCAAACTACAAATTCCAGACTCAGGCTAAGTCTGGAAAGTTATTAGAACTTATTTCTGTTTATTCTTTTCACCTGTGGTTTAGGGAAAGACACATTCTCAACTATCACGGTTTTGATGGACAAAATTCATGCATATCCTGTGTATTAGTGGGGAAATGTGTGAATTTTATATATATGTATAATAAAAATATGTATAATATAATAAATATATATATAATCATTTCTCCAATAAAAATTGGTTAAAATAGACTATTAGCACTGTTTACTCTAGTTTTAATAACCATTAGTAGGAATCAACAGAATGGAGTGGTGGAAATTCCATGAGCTTAAGAAGTAGACCTGCCTAAGATCTAATCCTTGGCTGTGTCTTTAGATAAATTACAAAACTCTGAACCATGATTTTTTCACTGTATGATTAATTCCCTGAATTTCAATGAACTCATATATGCAAAGTATGGCTCTTGGTGGGCATTTAATAGTTTCAGTTTCCTTTCTCTTTCCATCAAGCTTATTTCCTATTCAAAGATAGAATTATGGTGAACTATATGGGCACTTGAGAACAAGGTTCAAGGCTGATTGCTAGTACTTAATAAATTCATTGGTTGTTCCGGCTAATCTGAACCCACAGATATCCCTGTGAAGTCTTGCCAGAGGTCCTTTGGAAGATGGCATTAGTATAGCATTGACAGCTCAGGGAACTGGAAATAAGCCAAAGGTCATAAATTGCCTCGCTTTTTGCAATCCCAATATGAGGGAAACTATATGCCATTTTGGGGGTAATTTGAAAAGCACATGGTTTGGAGTTATTTTGATGGATTAAGTATTTTTCCTGAATCATCTAGTTTAGAAGATTAAAACTTGATTATAAAATACCAAAATGTCTTTAGATGTAGAAATAGTTAAGCATAAATCAAATACTCCAGGTTCATGAGAAAATAATCAAAAGAAAAAGTGATGCGGTGCTCTTTGAGGTCTGATATTGGAATGAAGAAATGTTACAATAGTTTATTGTTCATAGGGTAATATATTCTTGCAGAATTGTTTTGGAACGCAGGCACTACCCAGAGTTGATTGGTGCTTGGCAACACACCAAAATAATGCCCGTGATGAAGGAAAGTTATGAGAATGTAAACTTTCCCCCCTTAGTACCTTATGTCTTTTACTTCAAATCCAGATAGAGGTGGTTTCATAACTCTTCTATGATTGAAAGACATTCTGAAATAGAAGCTCTCTGGCAGAAAAAGTTACATGATTGTCTAAAGCAGTAGGGCTTAACTTCTGGGGTCATAGACCCATTTAAACACACTTAGTGGAAACACTTAAAGCATACAGGATAATAGGAAGCCTCCCTCAGATGGCTGTGAGGTGCCATTCCTGGTTCTTGGCAGCTATAGCCAGTCTCAGTGGACTCGCAATGTGACGGGATAAACTCTTACCCTGGCCGCCAAGCAGTTCTTTATCTTATTCTCAACAGCTATTCCTTAATTTACTCTTATTTTCCATAATTCTTGTCCAATTGCAGTCTCAGCAAGGACCTTTTTTCTCTTCCATTAAATGTTTAAAAAATTCTATGAGAATGAACCATCTTAGTATGCTTCCCACTCTCCCCCCACACCTCTCTCTTTCCCTCCTTTCCTCCTCCTCGAATTCAACCACCTGTGCAGCAGACCCCAGGTCCCTTCCGTGTCTTCCATGACGTTGCTGGAAGAGCTTCCCTTTTCCATTATCTTCAAACTCTCCTTATCTGGTGGTGATTCCTACCCCTCCAGTAAGCACTCTTACCTCTGCCTGAAGTTATGCTAAGAGAACCGGAAACAGGAAAGCCCTGTATGTATGCATCCTGGAAAGTACCAGAGGGAAAGGGTGAGACCTCTTCCCCGGGCAGCAACAATGACAGCAGCAGAGAAGAAAGGTGGGGCCACAGTTGGGTGGGTATGAGAGGAATTTCCTGGCAACTTCCAAGGACCAGGGCATGCTTGAGGGTGCAGGCTAGTCCAGGAGCAAACTAATAACTGAGGAAAGGTGCTGCCAAAGTGAGACTGAGAAAGAAGCCCCAGAAACGAGGGGGAATGAGCACAGAAGAGCATGAAACTGAGGCCCTGCCTCCCAGCCTAGGAATAAAATTAAATATCACTGGTTGTGGATGAGGCAAATAGGTGGGATACAGACCAAAATCACCAGAAATTCTCAATGTTTCTAGGCAGTTCATCCATGGACGATTACAGATATGCTATACAATATGACATTGTTGGTCCACTAGACTTTTTGATGTGTTTTTGTGGTGATAATTCTAATTCAGTATTTCAGATATTCCCAGGAGTACTGGGAGACAGGTCAGATGAGGAGGAGGAGGGCTTGGAAGATGGAGAAAAAGAGCATGTGGTATAGGCCTAAGATTAAGATCTTAAGCAATTAAGCAGCACTATTTACAGTAACCAAGACATAGAAACAACCTAAATGTCCATCGACAGATGACTGGATAAGGAAACTGTGGTATATTTATACAATGGAATACTACTCAGCCATAAAAAAGAATAAAACGATGCCATTTGCAGCAATGTGGATGGACCTGGAGATCGTCATTCTAAGTGAAGTAAGCCAGAAAGAGAAAGAAAAAGACCATATGATATCACTCATATGTGGAATCTAAAAAAAGACACAAATGAACTTATTTATAAAACAGAAATAGACTCACAGACATAGAAAACAGTATGATTTTCTTATGGTTACCAGGGAGAAAGAAGGTGAGAAATAATAAATTGGGAGTTCGAGATTTGCTGATAATATCTACAATATAAAATAGATAAACAAGTTTCTACTGTATAGCAAAAGAACTATATTCAATATTTTATAGAAATCTATAATGAAAAAGACTATGAAAAGGAATACATGTATGTATATGTATGACTGAAACATTATGCTGTACACCAGAAATGGACACAACGTTGTAAACTGACTATACTTCAATTTTAAAAAATGGGAAAAAAAGATCTTATGCAATTAATAACCAGAGGATGGGAATATAACAAAAGCATGAACTGAAGGATGTTTGTCAAGTAAATGGCTAAAACAAAGATCCACCTACTGATTCTAAAGCACTGATTTACTTCTCTAAGAATTCTACCAAAAAAAAAATGCATATATATATATATATATATACACACATACTCCAAAAGCCTTGAAGAAAGAGATGCCTCCTTATGCTTGTACGATTGTATTTCATTAATTTTCACAATCTGCCACTTAGGTAGGTAAGGATGAAAGTTTCATTGTTCTTCATTTCTATATGAGAAAATTGTTGGTTGGAGCAGTAGACTGGTTTAATCAAGGAGGGAAAGAGTAGAAGTGAATCCCACTTACCTGTCTCGAGTTCTACTCTAGAGCCCAGCCTCCCTGCTGCAGCCAGTGGTGTCATGCCATGATGTGACATGGGCTCTGACAACCCAGGGACCCTAGGGGACCCTAGCACTCTCCCCTCCTGTGGGAGCCCAGGAGAAAGCAGCTGTATCACACGGTCCTGCTGCCTATAGAAGACCAACCTCTTCCCCTCTGCCTTTTTAAGAAGTACTTGGTGTTCTCTCTCTTTATAAGCTTCAATTAGATTTTGTTGATGGAGGGCTTATGAGTACCGTTTTATGGATGTTTTAACACATTTTCTTAGCTGGAAGCTAGTTTAGGAGCCAGTTTGAGAAGCTCGTAAATGAGGACTACAGGGAGCGGTCTTTCTCTAACACATTCCTACCAATTGACTTCCAAACGTCACGTGAGTTTTTGTCATTTTCTGGGTAGATTTGTCTTTCTTGTTGAATCTGAGCCTTGTTATCTTGTGGAAGAATAAATTTGACAAGAGCGCATATAAGAAATAATTGTTCACATAGCCTTTTGAAAGCCTTTAAGCCTTGAGTCTTGTCCTAAGTGCATGAAGGTCACCCTGATCCACTGTCAGGGGCCAGAACCTTTAGGACCGGGGTGTACCTGGATGGGCAAGAACCTCCATCCTCAGGACAGCAGAGTCTGTGGGACTGGGGCCCTTCATCCTTTCTTCCCAAGCCTGGTGACTTACTTTTTCTTGAATAAACTGTTTATTTTAGAACAGTTTTAGATTTACAGAAAAATTGCCAAAATAGCACAGAGAGTTCCCATACACACCCTTGCCCCGTTACCCGTTTTATCCACATCTTACGTGAGTAAGATGCGTACATATGTCTTAATTCATGGACCAATATTGACACACTATTAATATTAGCAACTAAAGTGCACAGCTTATTTAAATTTCCTTACTCTTCCCCTAATGTCCCTTTCCTGTTCCAGGATGCAGGATGCCACATTCCATTTATAGTCATTTTGTTACCATGACTTCTTGGGCTGCTCTCGGCTGTGGCAACTTTACAGACTTTCCCTGTTTTGATGACTTTGGCAGTTTCGAGGAATACTGGTGAGTTGTTTGTAGATCATTCCTCAGTTAGGATTTGTCTGATGGGATTCCCACGATTCCCCTGTGCTGGTGGGTGTTGGGGAGGAAGACCACAGAGGTGAAGTGCCATCCTTATCCCATCATGTCAAGGGCACATGTTATCAGCGTCTGTGATCTCCTGGCGGTGGTCATGTCTGTCGGCTCCTCCACTGTCCAGTCACTTTCTCCCACCTTCCTACGCTGTACTCTTTGGAAGGAAGTGATTTCATGCAGCCAGCCACCCACCCAGCTTGAGAGGGGAATTATGCCCCATCTCTTTGAGACACAGTATCTATGTAAATTATTTGGAATAATTCTGCATGGGATATTTGATTTTTTCTCTGCTTTCCCAATTATTTATCTACTTAGCCATTTATTTCTGTTACAATGGACTTGTGGATATTTGCTTTATACTTTGAGTTATAACCTATGTCTACCTTATTTTGTTGCACAAGTTTTTCTAGCTTTGACTGTTGGGAGCTCTCTCAGTCAGTCCCTGTGTCCCTTTGACTTTCCTCTATTTTATGGTTTGAAAACTATGAGTGTTTGCTTGCTTTCTGGCACTACAAGATACTCTAGGCTCATATGGTACATTTCCAAGGAGCCCTGGTTCCTTTTGCTGAGAAGAGTATTAGAAACCATGATCTGGGTCCTAGTTGTGCTGGTTGCTCCTGGTGCGTCATTGCTGCAGAGCTTTGTCAGTTGGAGAAACGAGGCGTAGACTAACCCATGCATCTAGACACAGCTATAATTACTTCCATAGGTAACCACCTGTTTCTAAATGTAGATGTAAGTTTACACTAATGTCTCTAACTTTCGACAATGGGACTGAGATTTTACATACAATAGTGAGTTTTATCATTTGTTATGGAACGTTGTAGCTTTCCCTGATTCCTAACCAGAGACTGGAGGGGCGGCAGACTGGCAGTGGGAGAGTTGGAAGAGTTGTGGAGGCTCGGTAACGTCTGGAGAAGCAGCAGAGGAAAACAGAGGCTGCCATTGTTAGTAGAAATAGAAAAAATATCAGCTAGAACAGCATCCCTTTCTGGTGCCTTCTGGTGCAGGGGGCAACAGGTTTATAGGCTTACTGTAGCCACCTAGAAGGAAGTGTCAAGAAAGTCAGTAAAGACGGTCAGAAGTATCACAGATTAGAACAGTTTAAAAGAGTGAATAAAGATGTCTCTGTGATCAGCAAGCAAGTCACCCATCCACTCAGTTCACCGGCTGCCATTTAGTTATAGTCATAAAATAAGGCCGACCAAAGATTTTCCTTTTTGAGCCCCGCAGGTCCACGTTGGTCCTGGCCTGAGCCTTTCTGGGATGGCTTCTTGGCCACTGCAGTTATTACGCCACATAGAATGTTCAATGAGTTATGTGATAAATTAATGTTGGTTGATTCGTTTTCCTTGAGACCTTTGAATCTTCCTCTCCCTGCAACGGCCACTGCCTTTTTTTCTGAGTCATCATCTCTTGCTTAGAGCAATGCAATGGAATCTTTTTTTTAAGATAATAATTTTATTAAAATACACTTCTTGCTACTCCACAAGCATATTGAAACAAGTTTCCTGGTGGATAGTGTAATACCTTTTTTTTTTTTGGCCTTTGTACACAATTTTTATTTTTAAAACATGTCAAAGCATCACTGATTTTTTTTTTTCAAATTTTGGATTGGTCTTTCTGCTCACCTCTTTTCAATCTAGTTTCTGTTGCCTCTTCTACTTAAAATCCTATAAAGAACCCCTATTTCTGACAGAACAGAATCCAGCATGGCCTCCTCATGGCCTGCAGAGACCTGCCCTTTCTCGCTCCTCAGCGCCATCTCCCTGCACACCTTTGTCCTCCCCCATGACCTGACCATTCTCAGAAGCACCGCACCCCCCCCCCAACCTTTTACCTATTGCTCTCTGCCTTTGCTGTCATTCCTGACTGTCCCTCCGCACTTCCTGCTCAGTGCGGGTGCTCCTTGGTGACCCATCCCGCCCTCTGTGGACTGCTGAATATGGAACATATTCTCTGTTATCCCACACATCACAGTACCCTGCTGTGGTCAGCAGACTTTTTCTGTAAAGGGCCAGAGAGTGAATATTTCTGGCTTTGCAGGCCACAGCATCTTAGATGCAACAATTGAGATCTGCTGTTGTAACCTGAAAGCCGCCATAGACGATATATAAGCAAATGAGTGTGTCTGGGTTCCTGTACAATGTTACACACAAAAATAGGTAGCAGATCAGATTTAGCCCACAGGCTGTGGTTTGCTGACCCCAGCGATATTCCAGTCAATTGTTAGCTTGTCTCCCTTCCTCACCAGCTTGTGAATTCCCTAAGATGAGAGCTGATCTTGTTCATCTTTCTATTCTCAGCATCTAATCTGGGCCTGGCACATCATGAGTGCTTAATAAATGCTGCACAGAGGAATACGTGAATTAATAAATGATTTAATAAGAAGCTGGAAACTAAGCATTTAATGATGTCAGTAAGAACCTTGACAGAGTGAATCATGGTGAAAGTAGACACATCAAATCTGTACAGGGGAGAATAAATCTTTTTTGTACATATCAGGGGACTCAAGAGATAATACTTTTGATATGACCTGGATCAGTGTGTCTAGAAAGTTTGACCCTTCCATTGTCAGGCTGCCAAGGAGTCAAAGGCGCCTGAAGCCTTGGGCAGGGAGACCAGTTCTCTGCAATCCAAGTCTCTGTAAATAAATAGTGTTAAAGCTTGAGAAGAAGGTTATTAATTTTGCTCCGTACCTGCCACTTTCCATGGAGGAATCTTAGTCACTGATGGGTTTGCTCCAACTGAGCCCTTGGGGTTTATGTGTACAACCCTCAGCCTTGATGCAATTAAGGACTGGAAACTTCTACAGCCCAGCGTTTACTGACAAGCAAGGGTTGGCCAGGCCTTATTCATTCAGCCCAAGGTACTGCAGGGGTCACCAGTTCCCTGTGGTGGGAGAGTTCATGGGCTTTCTAAGTAAGATCTTCTATGTCAGGGAAGGCTATCTGGAAAATTCACTTACTCTGAGCATCTCTTTCCCTGACAAAACCAGAGAATTACGAAATTAGTGTGCTACCAGGGTAAAGCATCACCACTTTTTGGGTCTTTAAGATACACTTTTTAAAGGAACTTCAATGTTACAGACATCGTATTGAGCCAAAGCAATTACAGAGTTATGTTGAATAGCATTTGGGTATTGAATTTTGATTTGGTAGGAGAGGAAAATCATGGGCACATGGGGCAGTTAGAAATTTTTTCCCTTATGTAAAATGGAACAGAGGAACACAGGATGGACACTTTGATTGGAAAAGGGAACAAATGACATGCACTTAACTGAATTGGATTGATTTTCCCTTTTTACTGAATACTTTCCTCTATTTTGTGCCATTTCAGTTTGCTTTGCAATAGCAGGTCCAACTTCTCCCATAGGAGTTCATACCACGAAGAAAGGAAAATTGAAGGGCCATTTTTGTAAGAATTCTAAAAACACAGTAGGCTAAACCTAACCCATAGATCTATTTCCTGTGTTAGTTTTGGTCCAAAGGTTTAGATTTCCAAAATTCCGTGAACTTTGGAAAGCTGAACATTAAAAAAAGCCCAAAATGCGAAAGGTAGCAGACATTCAGCCTTTCATTTGCACTTAGCAGATAGTTGGTGAGAGCCTCTTTCATGCCCCCCATAATATAAATTAGGGATACAGTGATGGCTGAATGTTTCCCCACCTTCCAGGATCCCTGAGTCTTGTGGGGAGGTGTTCCAGGTGTCTACTGTTGTGTTACAAACCACCCCAGACTTAGTGGCATAAAACAACTGTTTTATTTTGCTCACAGATTCTGTGGCTCAGCAAATCAGACTGGGCACAGTAGAGTTGGCTTCTCTCTGCTCCACAATGTCTGCGAACTCAGTTGGGAAGTTTCCAATGGCTGGGAGAGCCTTGAATGGCTGGGGCTGGAACCATCCGGAGGTTTCCTTACTCCCATATCTGGTGCCTGGGTTGGAATAACTCCATGTCTGGGCTCAGCTGGAGCTGTTGATTGGAGCATCTGCACATGGCCCCTCCATGTGGCTCCAGTTTCTTCTAAAAGATGGAACCATAAGAGATGAACTGGAGAGAGAGGGCATCAGCTTTAAGGAGAGCAGTTGTGGTATTGTAACAGCTCAGATGAGACCTAGTGAAGGTTTGTACCACAGACAGAATGGAGAGAGATGTTCATGGGCCAAGATGTAGAGTAAAGGCAAAACCACTTGCGCAGAGAGAGAGGACCAGCCCAACTGTTATAGATGATCTGAGGGTGGTAAGGAGGGCTACATATCAAAGTCCCCTTCTATAGATTATCATTCTGGAATTCTGCTGTTGCAGTTGGTACATTTGTAGTAAAGCTTGCCTGTTCTTTTAGTCCTCAAAGGAGACCCCTGTGTCCATGACTTCATGGAACTATCTCCCTGGGACAAAAAAATAATTCCAAAGTAGTATATAACCAGCATGGAGCTGTCTTGGAAACGCTGACATTAAGATAAGCTTTATTGAAGCTGGATAGTAGAGGAGTCTCATTTCTATATCGGCTCAGACTTCTTACCACCATACAGGTGTTCCCAGTAGAACAGACTCCCCATTCACGCATCCAGTAAATACTTTCCAAGGGCCTACTACATGTGAAGCACTCTTCTTGGGGATGGAAGCAAAGGTGAGTGAAGTAAAGTTCTTGCTCTCATGATGATGGATCTGTCCATTCCACTGAGGCCTTTAGAACCAGATGTGGAGGTTAATCAGGCTGACCTGGCAGGATCAGCCTCTCTTCAGTGGGATAGGTGTGCATTTTGTGGCATCTCAGACCATAGACTTGGCTGCCCTCACCGCTCATCATTCACTTGGGTGATCACTTATCATTAACCAGAAGTCCTTGTAAGAGATTGAGCCCAGACGTGACCATAGATGGCCTCCCAGAGAAGGAAAGGGGCATTTTCAGTAGTTGGGACCTAAAATTTTGTCTTCTTGTGCCTGTTCAAATTCTGACATGTGTAGAGTGTGTTCATTCCCATTGTGCATTTGTTTCCATCTCATTTGCCTGATTTTTTAACCCCTGTTAACTGTTGTGCACTTTGCCACTGAATGGATCTCCAACAGCTACTGCACGGGAGGCATTTTGGCGGTGAGGGGGTGCGTTTCTAGCCGCATTCTTTCCTAGCAGCATCGCAAGTATGAAGCAGAGGCCCAGGTGCCGAGTGCCACGAGGAATTAGAGCAGCGCTGCCCTGGGCTGTATTTAGACAGGCACTTTGAGCATTCCAAGTCTCGCCATTAACAAAACTTGGAAGGGCTGCATTGTCAGGTAAATGTCCCTCTGGGTAAGCCTGAATTTCATCTATAGTGAACTATTATTTATCAGAATTCTGTCAGTTGGCACTTGCATCCTATTGTAGTAAAGTGATTATTTCTTAACCATGGTGACTATAAGGCCCAGCAATATTTTGAAACACCTTTAACTGATTCATCAAAGAAAGGCTATGTTCTTTTTAGAGTACTCAGTGTTAAGTGTATTTTATGCTAGTCTAAATTGCTAATTCACATATGGAACACATGATGACTCTCTGTTAACTAGAATACTGTTCTCTGCAACAAGGCAAGATAAATAATAATTTATGATAAATTCTTTTAAACTCAAATTTTTAACTTTCTTTTTTAGTCTACTTGCATTTGTTTCCTTTCGGACCATGTTTTCATTCAATCATGTGCAAAACACTCTCAGTGACTTAATGGCAAAAAATTAGCCTACAGTTCATCTGAAACTCAAACAGCTGTTGTCTTTACATTTTTATTAATATGTATTAACATTTTCAAAGCAATTTTGCTGCTGGAATTAGTGTGTGCTTGTGTGTGTGTGTGTGTGTGTGTGTGTGTGTGTGTGTTGTGTCTGCGCACACACACACACACATAGTTCTTCTCAGAGGCATTTTTGGCAGATAAGAAAATGATCTGAGTAGCAGATATATGATCTCATTTTTTTTCCTGGGTAGTTTGCAATTTGGATCTAGGCTCAAAGGATTAAGTGTTTTAGCCTATGATGATTTCATAGACACCAAAGCCTAGACCCTCTGCTCTCCACCCCTAAGCTATTTAGTAATTTCTAATTATAGAAATGATAGAGGCTATGTGAGCCCATTATACTAAGATGGAAAGAAGTGTGCTGCTTGTATTTTGGGAGGATTACTAGAGCCTTTGAAGCACTTAATTCTCACTTTGAACAGCTTATTCCTTAACAGGAATATTTTTGAGGTGGTAGTAGCTGGCGTTTACTTTTTTTGGCATTTGCTCTAAGTCCATTTTTGGTGGCACTTTTTGATTAAGAAAAAGACACCAAGGTAAGACCTATGGATACCTGCCTAAAAATGTAGGTATCCATATAGTAGTGGGGGAGGGTACAGCTCAGAGGTAGAGTGTGTGTTTAGCGTGCACAAGGTCCTGGGTTCAATCCCCAGTAGCTCCATTAAAAACTTAATAAATAAATAAACCTGATTAGTGCCCCCTCCAAAAACAATAAATAAATAAACAAAAGAAACCAACAAAAAAATAAAAAAGAGAGAAAGTAAGGATTATTACTTTTAGCTGGGAATAGCAAGGCATTAACTAACCACTGAAAACTTGATCTTCCGAATAAAAGTGGGGTTAAGAACAGCAGAGATCACTGTAGCTCTGTAATTGGGAGTTCAGGATTCTCAGATACTAACTACTATATATAAAATAGATAAACAAGGTCCTACTGTATAGCACAGGGAACTTTATTCAGTATCTTGTAGTAATCTATGATGAAAAAGAATATGACAAGGAATACATGTATGTATATGTATGACTGAAACATTATGCTGTACACCAGAAATTGACACAACATTGTAAACTGACTATACTTCAGTTAAAAGAAGAGAACTAAAAAAAAAAAAAAAGAATAGCAGAGATCAGAGGTTGGCAAACTCTCACATCTGCTGTGTCATGTTGTCTTTTCCTGTTCATTCATCCTAAAAATACTGATTTAGTAGCTATAATGTGTCAGGCACTTTTGGGGGGGATCTATCTAACAGTTAAAATAGATAAAACATCTATGTTTCATAAACTTTACTTCCTAGTAGAGGGAGATGGGCAATACAGATTAAACACAATGATGAAGTAAATTGTACGGTAGATGAAAAGGTGGTAAATGCTATTCAGAGATAGAAAACGGAGAGCAGGATAAAGGGGATTCTGGGGCGCTGGAATTGTGGGGGGGATTGCAGTTTTACGTAACCATATTAGGTCTTACTGAGAAGTTAGCATTTAATTGAACTAGTGAGACAACTAGTCATACATAAAATCTGGGAAAGGAATGTTCTAGGCAAGGAAACTGCCAGTGCAAATGCCCTATGGCGGGAACATGCTTGGAGTGTGGGAGGAACAGAGGGAGGCCGATGTGGCTGGAGAGAGTAGGTGGTGAGGTCACCGCAGTCACGGGGAGTCGCTCCTGTGGGACTTCCAGGCTTCTGTAAGGCTTTTGGTTTTTTCTCAGGGAGAAGAGGGACACCCCTGGAAACCTGGAGTGAATGAGGGGGATGATCTGCCTTATATTTTAAAGGAACTCCTCTGGTTGCCATGTTGAGAATAGACTGCGGTGGGAGTATTAATTTCCTCAGTTTTCTGTAAAAAGTACTACAAACTGGGTAGCTTAAAACAACTAAAATTTATTCTTTCACAGTTCTTGAAGACAGAAGTTCAAAATCTAGGTGTTGGCAGGGTCACGCTCCCTCCGAAGTCTCTAGGGGAGACTCCTTTCTTGCCATTCCAGAGCTTCAGCTGGCTGCCGACAGTCCTCGGTATTCCTGGTCTTGCAGTGACATCACACCAGTCTCTGTCTCGTTGGCCTTCTTGTTGTGTGTTTCTCTGTTTCTGTGTGTCTTCTTCTTTCCTTGTAAGGACACCAGTAGTTAGGTTTAGGGCCTACCGTAATCCAGTATGACCTCATCTTAATTTATATCTTACTTTCTTTTGCAACGACCTTAATTCCAGATAAGGTCACAGTCACAGGTACTGGGTATCAGAACTTGAACATGGATTTTGGGGAGACACAATTCAGCCCATTAAATGGGTTAGGGGTAGAAGCTGGGAGACAGGAACATGGATGATGAGGACCAGAGTGGGAACCGTGGGGTGGTAAAAAGTGATCTAATTCCAAATGTGTTTTGAGGGTGGAGCTAATGATTCCCTTACAGACTGACTGTGGGATGTGAGAGAAAAAAGAATCAAAGCTGATGCAATGATCTGAATATTTGTGTCCCCCTAAAATTCGTATGTTGAAAACCTAATGCCCAGTGTGATGGTATTAGAAGGTGGGGCCACTGGGAGGTGCTTAGGTCATGAGGGTAGAGCCCTCATGAATGGGATTAGTGCCCTTGCAGAAGAGGGTCCAGGGAGATCCCTAACCCCTTCTACCAGATGAGGATGCGGTTAAAAGGCTCCAGCTATGACCCAGAAAGAGGGCTCCTATCCAACCATGATCTTGGACTTCCAGCTTCCAGAGCTGTGAGCAATGAATTCCTGTTATTTCTAAGATACCCAGTCGGTGATATTTTGTTGTAGCAGCCCACATTCTCTAAGATAAATGACTCCAAGGCTTTTGGCCTGAGCAGCTGGAAGGAAGAACTGGCAATCAGCTGAGATGGAAAGACTGGTATTTGGTAAAAAGATCAGGAGTTCAATTTTGAATATAAGCTTGAGACGCCTTTGAGATGTTTAAGCAGAGATGCCCTTGTGCGGTAGGGACTGTAATGAAACCATGGTACCTCTTGTGTCACTTAGTAATTGATTAGCCACTGAAAAGTCACAGTCTGGGGACAGACTCCACCAGCAAATCATGGTAGGCCAAAGTCAAACCTTCTTTTTACCTACTAGCTACCTTTTCCTCCAGCAAAACCTTCTAACTTTGCTTGCTTTTCAAAAGCCCACATCATTGGGTCTCCTCTCCCTGCGCAGTGACTCATAAAGTAGCATTTGAACAATAAGGAGCTCCTGAATCAGTTCAGGAGAATTGCAGAGGAACTCTTGGGCTGGAGTCCCCAAGAATTGATACTCAATGCAAAATGTGTTTCCACTCTGTCCTCTGATCGCTGTGGAGGCTCCAGTTCAACACTTCTCTCCTAAACATCCCTGTACTCAGATGCTCTCTTTCCTCTCAGGTTTCCTTCTATAAACAGAAGCCTGGCACCGTCGAGTGCTGGGTTAGTGAGCAGGGCATGGTATTTGTGGGGCCACCCCAGGGCCCTGGGGTAGCCAAGTTCTGGTGGGAAACTGCACTCCTTCTGGATGGAAGTGTCCCCTTTGGTAACCTAAATTCACAAAGCAGATTGTAAAAAAATTGGACTTCATCATGTAGAGTTAAATTTTGGTTGAAAAATTGTCCTTACACTTTCATTATCTTCTCCAGGAGGTTTCCCTGGAATTATGTAAATTTCTTTGGCCAACTTCCCTTCCTAAAAGTCTAGGATAACATTACACTACAATTTGTACTTTTCTGGATCCAAGCATTTTTAGTCTGAGTTTCTGACACCAGTAGCCTTTGGCTCAATATATTCTCTCATAGATACGCAGTGGTCACTGTTACTGATGTCCTCAAGCAGGAGGAAGACTTGTAGGGTTGTAAATTGTTTGAGTTATTTTCATCTTCAGTTAAAGTTTTAATTTTAGAAATTTTTTTAGAATAAGACATTAATAAAAATTATGGTATATTAATTAATTCACTCAGCAAATACTTACGAAACAAACATTATTCAAGGTAATGGAGATATATGATGAACAATAGGGACAAAAAATTGCCTGTTATTGCATATCCTTATTCTAGAGAGGAAGGCAGAAAATTAACAAAATCTGTAAGTAAAATATAGAGGCTGTCAGATGGTGGTGAGAGCTATACAAAAAAATAAGGTAGTGAAAAGGTATGGGGAATGTTGGGGAAAATGGGAATGTTGTAGTTTTAAACAGGGAAATCAGAAAAAAAAAGTTAAAAAGAAGGTACTTGAGTAAAGACCTTGAGGAGGTATGAGAACCGTGGAAATAAGATGGACAAGTGATTCAAGCATCAGAACAGCAAGTGCAAAGGCCCTGAGGCAGGAGAAGTCCTGGCATGTTCAAAGAAGAGAAAAGAGGTCAAGTGGCTTAGAGAGAAGAAAGTAAAAGAGAGAGCAGGAGGAAGTGAGTTTGGAGAGGCAATGGGGACCTTCTAGGCTGTCATGATAACTGGCTTTTGCTCATCATGAGATGGACTGCATAAAAGGGTTTTGAGACAAAAAGTGACACAACATGACATACATCAGGTAACATCACTAACTGCTGTGGAGTGAATAGACTCGAGAGAGCAAAAGATGACATGGACACACAATTAAGAAGCTTTTCCAATAATCTAGATGAGAGATTACGAGGATGGTGGCAGAGGGTGGGGACCAGTGGGCAGATGCTGGATATGTTTTGAAAGCAGAGTCAGCAGGATTTGCTGATGGGCTGGATTGTAGGGTGTGAGAGAAGAGAGTTAAGGGTGACCCTAACGTTTGGGAGGAGAGATCAGGATTTCAATTTTGGACATAGACGATTTCAGATACCTATTAGTTATCCATGGGGAGAAGCTGACTAGGAAGTTTGGAGTTCAGTGGAGAGGCTGAGGCTGGTGACATAAATCTGGGAGTTGTTTGGGAGTGCAGATAGCATTTGAAATCACAGAACTGGATGAAATAATGGGGAGTGGGTTTGGTCAGAGAAGTGTAATGGCTGAGGGGACAAGTTCTGGGCTTTCCAATGAGAAGATGAACTGTTTTTACTTACAGCACTTCTGACATCAAATGTACAGAGATTTTGCACTCTAGTAGCTAATTTTTCCACTCTCCGGACACCAGCTGGGTGTCCTACAATTCAGTTCAGTTCTGTCTCTAACATCTAGGGTTAGCGCCAGACTCCAGAGGTTGAGCTCACAAGTCTGCCCTCACTTCAAGAGGCCAGTCACAACGATTAGGTCCCCAGGTTACCTGCATTTCTGTCTGACTTGCTACAAATGGAGAGTTCCCATAACTCCCCCATCTCAGGTTCAGTAATTTGCCAGAAAAGCTCACAGAACTCAAGAAAACACTACCTACGTTTACCAGTTTATTATAAAGGATACAGCTCAGACACAGCTACGTGGAAGAGATGCACAGGGCAAGGTGTAGGGGAAGGGATCTGGAGCTTCCATGCCCTTTCCAGATGTGCCACCCTTCTGCTGCAGGAAAAACAGATGTGGGGCGTGAGGACGGCTGTGTCCCAGGCTTCAATTGGGCCCATGGGACGTGCCCTGCCAAGTGTGGGTCCTTGGCTTCGCACAGGAAAGAATTCAAGAGCGAGCCACAGTTGAGTAAAGGTAGATTCATTCAGAGAGATACATCAGATTAGAGTAAAAGTAGTTACACGCTCCGCAGACAGAGTGCGGGTGGTCTCTGAAGGGGGGGGGGCGGCAGCCAGGAGGCGCTGTGTTGCCAGTTTTTATGGGCTTGGTGGCTTCATACGCTAATAAGTGGAAGGACCAGTCTAACTAGTCTGGAGAAGGGTCTGAGATTCCCAGGAAGTTGGCCATTTCCCACTCTTTGACCTTTTGTGGCTAGCCTTGGGACTGCCATGGTGCCTGTGGGCATGTTATTTACAATGCTATTGTATTACAATAGGCATATAATGAAGCTCAGTCTACTAGAAGTCAAATCTCCCACCATCTTGAGCCTCAAGGCCTACTGGGGGTTGAATCTTCCACCATTTTGATGTTAATTGTTGCATCACTCCTTGACTGGCTGTGCCCTGCCCCCTTCCATCCTGTCTCACTTCCAGCACCTCATCTGTTCACTAACGAAGCTCTCCAAACCCCACCCCTTAGGGGTTTTTATGGAATTTTCCTTATGGAGGTGTGATTGGTGAAATCATTGGCCATTGGCGATTAACTCAGTCTCCAGCTCTTCTCCTTTCTCTGGAGGCTGGAAAATTCTACCCTCTCATCAAGGCTTGGTCTTTCTGGAGCCCAGCCCTCACCCTGAAGCTTCCCAGGTGTTCCCAGACCCCAGTCATTTCATTATCATGCAAAAGACACTCATCACTCTGGAGATCCCTCATGTTTTTAGAAGCCATGGCAGGAACCAGGGACACAGACCAAATCAAATACCTGCTTCCCATTGTATTACAGGACGTCATGGAGGTAAAGAGAATGGGAGAAGGAGATGGAAATGGAGCCGCGGGCACAGTAGGAGGGGCACAGTTTCGAGGTGAGAGTCTTCCGATGTGAAGTGCTCCTCCTCCACTGTGCCCATTCATCACTGCTTGCACTGGGCTGATCTGATTTTTTCAGATTATTGGGGCTATTATCTCAGTGAGAGCCTGGAAAAAGAGTAAACTAGTGCCATGAACCTGAGATTAGATATAAGAAGAGCATGGATAAAGGACCACACCCTGGATTGGGAATTGGGAGCCCATGGATTTCGGTTCAGCAATTCTAGGTTCCAGATGTGTGACCCCGAGTGGGTCACTACATCTCTCTGAACCAAGTTTTCCCACCTGTCAAAAGAGGCAGATGAACCAGGTGATCTCTTAGGTCCCCTCTGCTCTTGTATTCTTTGAAGCTCCCTCTGTTTTATGAGTTTTCACCTCGTTGACAGTACACTGAAGAGCCGAGAGGACGTGAGAAAGTCACTGACCACAAACTGACAGCCTAAATGCTGGAAACAAGCACAAAACCTATTGTTGGAAGAACTGTTGATCTTGGACAAAAAGTCAGGGTGAGTGTGAACTGTAGGAGAGATGATCTAGTGGGCTGCAGAGAGGCGGGTAGCACAGGGCATGATTTTCTATCTTTGCATGGGAATATCAGGTGCGTGTTTTAATGTAGTTTCCAGATCGTTGATCAGCAAGTGGAGATCTGCACGGAGCACGGTGGGTTGCAGTGGAACATTTGAACTCCCCTCTTTTTCCCTGGAGCCAGATCAACACCTGTTTGCTCCCACCCACGCCCCTCCAAGTCAAGCAGCAGACGTTGATGTCTGGACAGGCATGTTTCCAAGGGTCTGGCTCGTTCCCTGCTGGGTCCCCCGTGTTTAGTGTAATGCCAGGTACATCATAGCCACTCTGTGCACACTTGTTGAATGCATGAATGTTGAATGAACTCCTCCGTCTCAGACGTGCAGGAAAAAGTTCATCAACTCAGTGTGACAGGTGAAGGATCCTCTCACGTTTCTGCACCTGTTGGGCTGGGAATTCTTGCCTTTAATAAATTTTCTTAGCAGCCCTTGGGAAAGCCTCACTTTGTGATGAAAGGAGCTTTGAGTGATAGAAGGAGCACAGAGCTGGGAGTCTGGATCCCTGGATTCCAGTGCTGGCTCAGCCATCCCAGGATGTGTGACTTCAAGATTAGATGAGGTACACAGCATCTAGAAACCTTGGTTTCCTCCAAGGACAAAGGAAAGAACAGTACCAATTACTATTTTGTGAAACCCTTAGATTCTGTCTTTCTCCCCTGTTCTTTGTGGAGGAAATGGGCCTCAGTGGAATTCAGATACAAGTTTCCTTCCGATAATAAATATTCTATTTGGTCCCCCTCCTGTCATCTTAGTAAAACTAAAATATATCATTTTGGATTTAACTTTCTTTTTTATAAAGATGTGTAACGAGTCAAAAATTCTATATGTAATTTATCTTTATAATGTGTTGGCTTTCTTCTGTTACATATGAAATCTAACACTTTCCAAATGATTACTGCTGCACGTGGCATTCTCCCATCCTCCCGGACAGCAGAGACCACGCCTCAGAGTTTCAATAGCCATCCGTGCCTTTCCAGTGGCACAGAGGGCCCACCTCACGGCCCTTTGTATCCTCGTCTTCCATTACTGAGTCTCAGATATCGAGGACCTGGATCACTGGGTAATCTCCTGGACATGTCTCCAGCACAGTCCTAATATTTGCTGAATTAAATTTTATATGCAAATTACTCACATATTATGTAAATTCTTCAATACAATATGGGAAAGGTACATAAAGTAGAAATCTGAAGTTCTTAACAGAAAAGCAAATTATAATTTAAGTATTACCTAGTTTTTTGAAAATTGAAACTACTTAAATGGAGCAATCAGTGAAGCGTGACTAGCTTTTTATGCACTTGCAGTGAAGGAAATATTTCTGATGAAAGGAAACAAAGTATTGTACACCATGAGGAATACAGCCAATATTCTGTTACAATTGTAAATAGAAGTAACCTTTAAGACTCAAATGAACTTATTTAAAAAACAGAAACAGACTCACAGGCATAGAAAACAAATTTATGGTTATGAAGCGGGGAAGGCAGTAGGGAGGGATAAGTTGGGCATTTGGGATTTGTAGATCCTAACTACCATAAATAAAATAGATAAACAACAAGGTCCTACTATATAGCACAGGGAACTATATTCAATATAATGGCCTAAAATGAAAAATAATATGAAAAGGAATATATATATATATATATGAATCTCTATGCTGTATACCAGAAATTAATGCAACATTGTAAATCAACTATACTTCAATTAAAAAAAAAAAAATAGCCACACTGTGGCTAGGGCTGCCATACTGAATAGCACACACCCAAAAAATATTCCTAGTAATGCAGTTCCCTGGGTATTATTATGTGAACAAAAGCTTCCAACCTGTCAGTTCTAATGATAATAATAATTAGTGTTAGTTTAGGAAAAAAAAGAGAAATTAACCTTTAAAAATTGTATAAAAAATGAAAAAATTTTTTAAATAAAAATTTTATAAACAGTAAACAAAGAGAGTAAATAGATATTTAACTCAAAGAATAAGTGGGTGAGCAAATTGTTTATAATGAAGAAAATGAAGCAATTTGGCTGTCTAATAGGTTAAATAAATTATAGTACTTCCATAAAATGTGATACTGTGTAATAATGCTGCAGAAGTTTTTATTCCTATAGATAGATGTTTGAAATTTTATTTTACCTAACAAGAAGTGTGAACAAAAAATTCATGTGATATTTTACACATCTGTGAAAACGATGCGTTCAAACACATTCACATACACACATATCTCAAATGTCCACAACAGGGATTATAGTAATTTTCTTTCTCTTTTTTCTTTTTTTATTCAATTCTTTAATTTTTCTACAGCTAACAATGTGTTTTATGTGTAGAATATATGCACCAAAGCTATGATAAAGAAATAATTCTGTCCTATTAAAAATGTGTAAGTGAAACTGATAAATACTGTTCGTATTCTTAATTCCTCTCTCCCCCGAGTATTGTATTTTTCCCTTAGGTTCTACAGCCTAGCACTTGAGTGTACTGTGCAGACACAGAAATGAAGTTCAGTAACACAGACCCCATAGATGTAAAGGCTGATCCTGGGTTAGACACTGCCCCAATGACCATTGACAAATTATCTGTTATTTTTTGTGTGTGTCTGTAACCATGTCTACGAAATGTCAAAAATACTGACTTCTTCCAAGTTAGTGAACTTTGAGAAATGGTCTTTGGAAAATGGGAAAATGATTTTAAAATGCAGCTTCCTACCAGGGATCCAACCAATCTAAGCGCAGTACGTGGCGTAACACAAATGGTAAGCCTTTCTTATCTAATCAGCACCCTGAAGTGCTGTGGATGACATGTGCATCTGTTGCCTAACTTGGACATGGAAAAACCATCTAGGCTGGAAATTGATGCAGTCACATATTCTCTATTGCTCCCTCAAGCTGGGCTGTGATATGAATGAGCTGTCCCAGAAGAAAACAGAGAAAGCTGGAACGTGACCAGGGCACCTGCCTGTGTCAGTGGAGATGGTCACATTCTACTTAACAGGGAGAGACTTTGGGCTAAGGATGACGGAGGGGCAGGCCTCAAGCTGGGGGGCCCACCTGCCCCACCTTTTGGTAGAACTCCTTCTTCCCTTATCTCCCCAGCTCCAAGTTCTTCTCCCACCACTTGAGAAGATGGCCGAGAGCTGAAATTCCAGAAAGCTGGCTGAGTGTGCTTCTAGAAAAAAGTGTCATGCAACAGGCCCTCAGCCCTGTTGATGAGATTTCCACGAATTTCTTTCTTCTCCATTTCTACTATTTTCTCCTTTTCTCATCATAACTAACCTGTCTATCCTCTCCTAGGTGATCCAGGTGTCCTCATCGGGTCCAGTTCTTCACCTACTTGTAGCTCCCCATGTGCTAGGCTGCTTTCTTGTCCCCCTGCCAGGGCCACTCAGGGCTTCCTCTAGGTACACACCACTCTGTGTTTCCCTCTCATCACATCTCATCATTTCCTGGTAGACTTTGAGCTCCTAGAGGCAAGAACAGGTTCCTTACCGTCTTAATCCTCAACCAGGGCCACCTACTCCATGGGCACCCTTGCCTCGCCCATGAATTCCCTCCTCCATTTTGCAAAATAGATATGAGCTCCCAGGTAAGACACTGTGAATGGATGGGCATCAACTCCTCAGGTCCCACTTGGAAAATGAAAGATTGATCATAAAAATGTTTACAGTCTCTCTTTTTATGGAAAGTCCCACTCTACAAAATTAAAAGGTTTAAGGAAACATGAAGAAATTTGACCCTAGAGAATAAACCGAGGTGCAAAGAGAATCAATAATTCAACTGTCTGAGGATTTTAGGGTGAAAAGGGGTTCCAGTGAGTTTGTGTGTGTGTTGGGGTTGAGGGCAAACTTAAAAGTGCATAAGTATGACTTTGTCTTTACACGTATGTGTTGCCTTACTTCTTTTCTTCAAAAGAAGGGTAAACTGCATTTCCCTCATTTGGGCCATCTTTCAGATGAAGCCTCTACACCTCATATGACCTACCAGCGCTGGGTCAGCTTTCTTTGGGTTCAAATTCCTCACACCTGGGAGGGCTTTCGTGACAAGGCCTAGCTGTAGGCCCCGGAGAGAGAGTCCAGAAGAGTTGTAATGGGACATGTGGCTTTAGTCACATTAACATCAGCACCTTTGGGTACCCGAGTCTGGCTTTCACCTTCAAAGCCAGCTGTTTCTGAACTCTGTTGATTGAGCCCTGGGTAACAAGCTCCAGCAGCTGTATTAAAACTTGATAGTATCCTGCCTCTGCTTTTATCTTTATTTACAGGCATCACTAGGGGTATAATGTGAACTTTTCTTTACCCAATAACATAAAAACTTACTGGTCATCTCTCACCCATCCTCTCCCAGATCCCTCCCAACCAAGACCCAGGACCTCTCCACTGCTTTCTCTTCTGGGAGGCCGGCTCTGTGGCTTCCATTAGGGTGCTGCTGTTCTCAGCCCTGTGGAAATCTGGCCATTTGATGGTTTTGTTTTGATTTTTTTTTTTTTTTTTGCCTCCTTGAAAATTGGTTGCTTGTGAGAGGCAGTGAATTGCAGGTGGCTATTAGAAGGCAGTCAATTATTTTAATTTGCTTTTAGGGGGGCCAACTTCTTTTTTGAGCAGCAGGATCTAATTTTAGGGCACACGACATAAGCCAAATTGAGTTCATGCCCAGCTCATGTCAGGTGCTGTAGGAATCCAGAAGTATTATTAAGGGGTGGTTCATCAACTCAATAAAAACATTTGAGTACCTACTATATGCATGGTCCTGTACAGATGTACAAGGCACTCTCCCTGAAAGATAATGGGGAAGAAAGATAAAACCCACAAAGTGATTCAGTGAACCTTTGGGTGTTATGTGGTCTATTACTGTCTGCACCAGGGATGCTCAAAATTCAGTGTGTGTGTGGATCACCTAGAGAGCTTATGACATCACAGATTGCTGATTCAGTAGGTCTGAACAAGACCCAGATCCACTGGCTACCCTAGGAGGTTAGAGAACAAGAGGACAACAGAGGCTCTAGAAGTGGAGAAGTTGTGGGAAGTGTGTGATGCTTCTGGTTTCTTTGCTTGAGTGTTGACCTAATTCCTTTAGGTGGGGCCTGGTGGATCTTGCAGTGGCTTCAGAAAACGAGTAGGGGAAATGGAGCTCCAACTGGTTTTGACAGAGGGTTGGGCTATTTGGATAGGTCATGATTGGGAAGGGAGGTAGTGGAAACCCGGGAAACCCTAGGAGCAAAATCACTGCACCTGAAATGACCAGGTCATATGTTGGGGATCACTGAGGAGACTTTGAAGCAGGTGGAAAGTATGTCCTCTTACCACACTGGTGACAGTGACATTACATAAATATTCTAGATGAAGGCTATACTGGCTTGTCCAAAATCAGAACCAGGAGGTTCTTGGCTCACAGCTTCCCCACATGCAGCTTTTTGGTTCACTACATACTGAGACAGGTACAATTTAAAATGTTCTCTGAATATCCTGTTCACTCTGTTGGAGAAGCTCAGCTTGATCTCATCCCAAGTTAAGACTCATCTCTCTCTTCTTCCCAATCCTAGGATGACTGTATCAACAAATGTCAATAGTATCTCTGAATTGATGGAAAGGCCTGACACAAATACCATCTAGGCAAATCAAATAAAGGTTACCTTTAACTTTGTAATGTCTTCTAAAAGATATAGAAGACATTGAGCATGAGCCCAGGTATCAGCCTCCAGGTCCCTCAAATCTCAGAGGTGGGGCACAGCTATGGATGGCAAAGTCTAAGCAAAAGAGGGTCACATTAGACTTGTAGAAGCTCAATTTACCCCACTCTGAGCCTCTACACAAAGGGTGGTTCTGCATTAAGGATAGTCCAGATGTGCATCAGGACTCTTTCCTCTAGGGCCAAGGTGTAAGACTTAGCAGTGTACAGGCTGCATTCTGGCCCCTCAGCAGGGGCCTTTGTGCAGTGCAGTAACTGTGCAACCAGATGTAGTGATTGGCAATACCTTTATTGTCTTCAACTTCAGGCTCTTCATAGTTTATTTCACTTCGTAGTTAATAGTGATTAAACAAGTCACTGTGTTAGCAACTCTGAGTGATGGAAAGATGGGTGGATATCAGATGCTGCCCTGAAGAAGTTTGCAGTCTAGTACTGAAAGTAGGACAAGCACACACACACACCACCATACTGATTCTCTCTCTCTCTCTTTGTGCATATGCATATGCAATGCCTCATCCCAAAGATGTATGTGAGGCTGCTCACATGAACCTCCACAAGAAAATGATGTTAAATTTAAATCAGAAGATTTTTAAATTTAAAAAATCATGATCACACATAAGAAGGGGGAATAACATGAATAGTGGCCATAGAGGTCAACCTAGAGCTTCAAATGCTGAGTTTCCTGGCATCCAAAGTGAAGAGTGAAACGTGACCAAGAATATCATTCTCAATATCAAAGATGAGGTCTACCCTGAATTGATCAGGATAGTCCAAGCAATGCTGGGGCCAAATCTCAGAGGTGTATTGCACATCACAACAAACAAATACTTATTTCTTATGCCATGACTAGGCTGTAGGTAGGGCAAGTCTCCTGGACAACATACCATAGTGATTCTGGGGTTCAGGCCATCTTCATCTTGGGAGTTACCATTTCAACCTAAGGTCTCTGTGTTGGCTGTGGGAGGGAGGGTGAGAGTGAGTAGAAAACATGTCACTTCTGCCTGTAGCTCATTGGCCGGGACTAGTCACATGACCATGCATGACTACAGGGGGCCAAGAAATGTAATATTTGGTCAGGTTACCACCTGTGCCACACATAAAGGCTAAGCAAACCTTTTCATAAAGTGAAATTCTCAAAGCACTCTTTCACATGGGACTCCATCCAAGACAGACTATCAGAGGAAATCAACATTGTATTATGGGGATTCAGAGAGAAAGAGGTTGTTCTGTTCGTTTATTTAGGGCAATGAGCATAGAGATTTCATTGGAGGTAGCTGGAAGGAAAGTAAGTTTTAAAGGATGATGAAACCTTTGAAGATAGCAGGGAACTCAGGTAGGAAGGAAGCCATTACCTGCAGGGGGAATCGTGGAAAGTCCTCGTTCTCTCCTGGAAACATCAAATGGTCTAGTTTACCTGGTGCTTTGCGGGGAGCTGTGGGGAATCACACTGCATGGGTGGTGGCCATGGCAGGATTTGTGCTCAGTTCAGTAACTGGAGGCAGGAAGTCCTTGCTGCTATCAGTTTAATGTCCTTCTGTTCTGTTGCGCTGCTGAGAGTGCTCTCCAAAAATTTTTAATCATCTTTCAAGGGATCATAAAAACACAGAAATCTTATAGTTATTTTTTTTCTCCTCCCTTCAGACGCATACCTTAGCAGCCAGAGATGTATCCTTACATATTTCTTCAGGAAAAATTAATGAAGTGAATTAAAACAGACCTTCTTTCAAGCTGTTCCAAATGAACTCATTTCACAGCCTTTATCATGGCTTCCTTGCCATTTGGGAAATTTATTTAAGTTATTAAAAAAAAAAGTTCCCTAAAATTCTCAGCTGAAAAATTGGCTTCTGTTTTTTCTACAAAGCTAACTCACCTGATTTGTCAGAACAGCTTGAAAATGAAGTGCTAACTGGTGGGTTTTATTGAAAGGAAACCAAGTGGAACACATATGTATTTTCTTAGGAAACTCAAAAAGCTCACAGTCATGTGGTGTTCCTCGGGGTGAATTCTTTGTTATGAATTACAACCTGCTTACTGATGACTTGTTAATAAAAAGTAGGCCTGCCGGGCCATTATTTTTTTCCACACAGTACACACAGTTTAGTTTTCTTTCTTTCTTTCGTTTTTTTTTTTTAAGTTTTCATTAATGCACTGAGTGTGAATAAATCTGTTTCTAATTTGTAATTGTTTTCCCTTCATCTGGACAATAATTTATTGCCAAATCTAACACTTGTCTATTATTAACATCCCCCTAACAGGAAAAGGTTTTAATTTTTCTTCCCCCCTCCTCCTTCATCTCTAGCCCCACCCCCTACCGCCCTGTTTAAACAGAGGGAATGGGACACCCAAAAGTTGCAGGATGGCAGGGATCTTGTTCGTGGAGGTCACCCCCAGATCTGGGCTCTGGGGAAGCCGGAGGTAACCTAGGGGCTCGGGGACCCGTCCACGTAGCATCGTAACGCCCGCCAGCTGGAGTTGTTCGGAGCTGAGAAAATAAGCGCAGGGAAAACTGTTGAGACAAACTAGAAACAGATGGTAACCTGAGGTGGCAGGACAACTTTATTTAGCGTGGCAGTTGGACTTTATTTATTTATTTTACACGCGCATCTGGTCGTGCTGGGGCGCCTTTCTGCGTCCTCGTGATTGCGCTGTTAATAGTGGATCTGATTTGCCAAGGAGTATTAGCAATTAACTTCACTATGTATTCAGGTCGATTCATATTTTAGTGGGCCTTTGTGAGGCATGTTAGCGTTTAGGCTTTTGTGTGGAAAGGGTGTAGAAGCTGCCGTTTGAAGTTCCAGTGGTGTGGAAAATGTGTATCTACCAATTAAGGACCGTAAAGTGGCCCCATCACCGGAGAACACACCAAGTTGTAAATAAACAGCCAGCAGGATACTGACACGTTGCTGTGGATGACTTCCTGAGGTTTGGAAATACTTGGGGTTGCTCCTTTGTGGACATGTGGACGGTGGGTCCATGGTCATTTTCACTGGAGGTGTGAGTACAGGTCTAGGGATGGCTTCGGGACGCTGAATTCGTTAGTCCGTGTCTCCTTCTTCCACCATTATCTCTGTCAATATTTCAAGTTAGAGAAGTTATTTCATGATGTGAAACAAATACCTTGTGAGATGGAAACTTGATTCTGCAAAAGCAAAACAATAAACTCAGACTCATTTTATTTTGGTTCCCACTGGGTGTAATTTTCACCCTTCTGAGTTTGGTTGGGGTCTTAAATTTCTAAAAAAGTTGTGATTACTGCAGTGGTTTCCATGGAGTTGCCAGGGCTCCATCTTTGGGGCAGGTGGATACTTGCCTGATTTATAGCTAATCTGGCAGAACTGGAAAGCTCGGCTAATTTGAGTTGTCACCTGGAAATCTGGCAAGTCTTATCATTACCCGTCAGACTCAGTTTTCCCAACCACCCAGAGCTCATTCCCAATGTGTGCAGAACTCTATCTGCTCCAAATATACTTGAATTAAATCCACGTGGAAGTTGGTACAGGGGATCTTGTATAGGTGAGCAGGGCTGCCAGTTACGTAGTCACTGCTCACCTAAGAGCTCCAGAACCTGTAAGTAATGAAAATGTTACTGAGGTAAAATTATCAAAGTAAGTGTATCCTAGTAAGAGGAGTGTGTGCGTGTGCGTGCATGTGAACTAGACTCACATATGTTATGATGATGTGAAAAGGAGTACCTTCTAAATCCCCTGTGCCTCTCAGAAAACAAGGACACTGCACTTTTACAAATGGGAGCAGGCACTGCTTTGATCTGAACTTAAGGAACTAAGTTCCTTAATCTGAACTAATGGAACTTTGATCCATTGCAAAGCTAGATGTTGCCAGAGAGTAGAAAGTCTGACATGGGCACGTCGCCCTGCCGGGAGCCAGTCTGCGTCTGCTGGTGCCTGGAAGCCGGTGCTGTCATCACTGAGCGGGTCCTGCCTCGTGGCAGCATCACAGATGAGTGCCGCTTGACTACTTCTTCAGGTGTAGAATGTGGGATGGGAGAGCAGAGGAGAAACAGAAAGAAACTGGGAACTGGGAACTTTAAACCAAGGCTGTAGATGTCACAGTGTCGGAGAATGTCATGCTTTCTATCCAAGACAGTAGACATCTACAAAAATTCCATACATTTTCACTCAGTCAGCAACTGTTTAATCAGGATCCACTCTAGATGCACTTTCCTTTCTCTAGACATTATAGTTCTGAATAAACAAGGACCGTATCATGACTGGTTATGACCAGAATGTCGTGTCCATTGCAGGAGAATATTCTATGGCTGGTGGGCTGACAAGTCTCTAATATCGCCAAGCCCTGAAAAGGAAAGAGTTTAGGCTTTGGAGTCAACCCGACTGGCTGTATGATGATAAACAGCTTACTTAATCTGTCTCAGCCTCATGAGTTTCTCCACTCATCTAAAAATATCCCTGCCCCAGTTCTTGGGAGGATTAAACAAGATAATGAACGGAAAACACATAAAGATAGTAAGAATTTAAGCAAACAAGTTTCCTTCCTCCCTTGTTCTTCTGCGGAAAATACTTGTTGAGGATTCAAGATTAGATCATATTTTCTTCTGCTAACATGTAGCCACATGTTGATGAAACCTTCACAACTCTTCGAGCCAGTCAAGTAAGGAAGTTTTCCTGAGCCACCAAAGCACCATGGAGCCTGTTGGAACAAGAATCCACATCCTCTAAAGTCAACATGTCCTGATAATGGGGTTGGATGAATCCAGCCCTTTTTGAATGAATCTAGCCCTTTTAGAATCACAATTCACATGAAATACTAAGCTGTAAATATTGCAGGCACACAGATGACTGTGCAAATTCAATTCCCTTTAAAGAGAGAACAACATTACAGATTATGAAGGTCAAGCAAAGAAGGGATGGAAATAGCCAAGAACACTTTTGAATAGAGGTTCAAGTTCAAACGAAGGAGGAGCACTTCAATTACCTTTTCCTCCAAGCAAATGGGTGGACTGGTCTCACCTGTTTCGCTTCCGACTAAATTTCTGCCTCCTTCAGTCCCTTCCCTGGAGGATTATTTAAAGAGCCTCCGCTTTCTCACCATAGGCAAACTGCCTTGGAAAATCCTCTGTAGATATAATTCTCTATCTTAAAAAATTGGCACATGTGTATTTGTGGGTGTGTGTGTGTGTTAAACCACCCTTCTCTTAAATCTTCCCTTGGGCCCTGATTTTTAGGACTCAAGCCCAGAAATAATAGGAGCCTAGCACGTTACCATATGATTTTTTTCATCTTTTTTTTTTCAAGGCTTGTTAAAAAAATCCTGATCCCTTGAGTTCAAAGCCTCAGTATGTCCCACGTCTCCTGACGGACCTTCTCCAAGCCAAGCCTCTTGTTGATTCATTGAGTCAAACCCTCCCACACAGTGTACTTGTTTGGCAGCTTGTATCAGCTGGTATCTGCTCCCTCAAACCACCAGGGACTCTTCAAACCCCACAGTTCGCATCCTATGGGTGGTTTCCCTCCCTGTGCAGCATCGTATCCGTGTGCGCGTGTGTGAAAATCCAAGTTTTACTGTCTCACTCATCGTCTCCAGAGGGAGTTCAGGCTTCCTGGTCTGTGTTTTTCACAAGTCTGGATATTTTCAGCTCCCACCATACAACTTTACACATTCCCTGGTCTGGATATCAGTTGTGGATCTGGGAACATAATGACGCATCGGAGTGCAAGTCTCAGGTGAATAAAATTGATAAAACTCCCAGCATTTCCATCATGTCTTCACCAAAGGAAAGTGCTTCTGCTCTAGGTGTTCCCAGCCTTCCCCACCGTGGGTCTGAGGGTTGAAGATTGGGATGTAGGGGAGGTGACGGAGAATCTCCCAACAGGGTTGGAAATATTTTCTCTTCATGATGGGGCTACCTGATCAGCTCAGTCCTTGGAACTGGTAGACAAGCTGTCGGGAAAGGTTCTGACCAACTGCTAAACTCTGCCCTGGTCAGCTTCCTTCTCAAGGTGTGCCCTGCCTGTCACTCTCACAAGGCATGGTCGTCAGTGCCAGCGTTACCCTGGGACAGCTGGCTTTTCCTCTCTGTCATGAAGGTGAGGTGTGATGCAGCCAAATGGCCATCCTGCCAGTTGTGCCAGGGTCAGTCTGGCGGGTGCACATTGTGTTTAGTGAATCCAAACACATCAGGAGGAAAAAGAATAATGATGGAGAATCTCAACACTGTTCCCTGGAGCTCGGTGCAGTTTGGAAGTCGGATCGAAGCCCAAGGCAATAAGTGGACACATATTTCCAGAGGTCTTTTCAGACCAGAATTTTGCTTCCCTGCCACCCTTCCTTCCCAGAGATTACAAAGATGTGATTTTCTACACACCATCTTTCTTTCTTTTTCTTTTTTAATTGAAGCATTGTCAGTTACGATGTGTCAATTTCTGCTGTACAGCATAATGCTTCAGTCATACATGTACATATATTTGTTTTCATATTCTTTTTCATTATAGGTTACTAGAAGATACTGAATTAGTTTCCTGTTATACAGTAGAAATTTGTTTTTTTAAATCTATTTTATATATAGTAGTTAGTATTTGCAAATCTAGAACTCCTGAATTTATCCCTTCCCACTCCCTCCCCTTCTGGGTAACCATAAGTTTGTTTACTATGTCTGTGAGTCTGTTTCTATTTTGTAGATAAGTTCATTAGTGTCTTCTTTTTTCTTTTTCTTTTCTTTTCTTTTTTTTTAGATTCCACCTATGAGTGATAGCATATGGTATTTTTCTTTCTCTTTCTGGCTTCCTTCACTTAGAATGATGATATCCAGATCCACCCATGTTACTGCAAATGGTATTATTTTATTCTTTTTTGTGGCTGAGTGGTATTCCATTATATAAATATACCACAGCTTCTTTGTCCAATCATCTGTTGATGGACATTTAAGTTGTTTCTATGTCTTGGCTATTGTATATAGTGCACACCATCTTTCCTCTCTTGGTTCTGTAACAAGTGTGACCCCCCTGGGCTTGTATTACCCTGTTCTTTTAAAAAAAAGGTTAATACACAGCAAAATCTTATTTTCAGAGAACTATTTTAGAGGAAAATCTAGACTGAATTAATAAACTCTGTTATGGACTGACTTGTGTCCATTCAAAATTGTATGTTGATGTCTGTTAATTGATGTCCCTAGTACCTGAGAATGTGACTGTATTGGGACGAAAGTCCTTAAAGGCATAATTAAGGTTAAGTGAAGCCACTGGGGTGGGATCTAATCCAGTATGAATGGTGTCCTTATAAGAGGAGGAGAGTCAGACACAGACTTGCACAGAGGGGTGACCCTGTAAAGACACAGGGGGTAAGCTGTCTGCCAGCCAAGGAGGGAAACCTTGGGAGAAACCAGCCCTGCTGGCACCTTGGGACTTCTGGCCTCCAGACTGTGAGGAATCCATTCCTGTTTAAGCCACTCAGTGTGTGGCACTTTGTATGACAGATCTAGCAGACTAATACACTATCCTTGAGGGAAAAAAATCTTTTAAAGGGATGCTAATACACTGAAGACAAGAATATTGGCTTGGAAAACTTGTTAAGAGTGTTTTTCTTGAAGTTTGTTTCCTCCTGAAGCTGCATGTTTATAGATAAAATATAAATGGCTAGAACTTCTTGAAAGATTTTTTCTTATTAGTAGGTCAGCTATGTTCCCCACACACTTTCTATCCTATTAATTCACTTAGCAGATCTTTTATTTCTTCATTAATGGGAGAAAAATAAGTCTAGACACAGTGCGGGCAAATGATCATATACTACAAAGGAGTGAATTCAAATTAATTAATTTTTCAGATATTTCAGGGGTTTAAAAATGGACTTAGCTTGGAATACAATTTCCTCCATGAACCTTCTGAGGTACTGGGGTTAGGATGCCAGCCTCCGCCATGAACGTATCTAAAGGACAGCCTCCGTGTGGGGAGTCAGTGTGAGTTTCACTCCTGTTTGTCTCCTGCCGTGTCTGACAGGTCAGTACGGTGTATGTTATAGCAAGATTTCTTCCCTGCTCTGTGTGTTTCCATGTTGGAAACATCTCAAGAATACTTGTTTTTGTTTTATCTTCCTCTGGGAAAACTGACAGATCTAGCAGTTTGTAGAACCTATGTCTCCCTTTGAGTTTACTTATAAGAAATATTGACATTTGTTCCAAAGTTTGCTTTGCAAAATGCCAAGGGAAGCCCTCCATCTGAACATGGACTTCTGCCTGTTTCACACACGGCCAGAGCTCAGGACGCTTCTCCCACCCACTGAGTCACAGCAGGGCAGCAGGGAGACCCTCTATCCTGTTGGCAGACTCTGGCTCCCACCATCCCCCAGAGGACGCAAGAGCAGAGGCGGATGCTCGGCCAAGGAGGCTAGAGGCTCGCGTTGCTGGCTGGTGGGCAGGAAGGGCCTTCTCCCCTCTAGCTTGGCTCGTAACAGCCTCCTGCCCTCCTGTGGTCCCTGAGCTGAGGAAGGGGCGTGGCAGTGGTACGGAGGATGAAGGAAAGGAGTGATGATAGTTATTATGGAAAGAGGAAAAACAAGCTAGAAGACTCCTGGGATGGAAGAGACCCTGGGCTGAGAAAAAGGACCCTGAATTAGGATCATTTTATAAGAAGGTTTAACCAGTTCCCAGAGAGGAATCCCATTCTGAGACAAGGGTTCTTCTGAAAGGGATTTACAGTTGACCCTGGAACAACACGGGTTTAAATTGTGAGGGTCCACTAATATGTGGGTTTTTTTTTTTTTCAGTAGTAAACACCACAGCACTACATAATCCCCACGTGCTTGAATCCCTGAATGGGGCAACCATGGATCTGGAGGAACCATGGAAATGCAAGATCACATACACCGAGGGCCGACTCTAGGTTATACTCTGATTTTCAGCTGTGTGGAGGGCCTGCACCCCAACCCTGCATTGTTCAAGGGTGACCTGCATTGGGCAGCATTCCCAGGGAAAGCCCACAGGGGAAAAGGAAAGCATGATTTTCACCGTCAGAAAGAGAAGAAAGCAGTCAAAGATGTAATATTGAGTCAAGTCCTCCACGGGACCCTATATGTTCTATATTGCTGTGTAACAAAATTGCCCCAAGCAACGATCAGTATCTATCACCTCTTAGAGTTTAAGTGAGTCAGGATTCCAGGAGTGGCTTGGCTGGGCAGTGCTGGCTCGGGGCCTCTTTTGTGGATGCAGTCAAGATGCTGGTCGAGATGTCAGCAGGGCTACATCTTAGCAAGGTTTACCTGAGACAGGAGGATCACTTGCAAAGTGATCCTCACGTGGTTTGAGAGTCGGTGCTGACTGTTGGTGGGAGGCCTCAGTTCCTCTCCACATGGGTCTGTCCCAGGACTGCTTGGGTGTCGTCACACTGAGTGTCCCCACGTGTGTAGTCCAAGAGAGGGTGGGCCAGACAGAAGCCATCTGTTTTAGGACCTCACCTAGGACCGCCTAGCATCACTGCCCCCATCTTCTGTTCTTGAGAAGAGTGTGCCTCTGTCTGACCTATGTTTAAGGGGAGGAGAATTAGGTTCCACCTTCTTGAGAGAGGCGTGTCAAAGAATTTGTGGACATGTTTTGAAACCGCTGCGGCACCTGTGTCTCAGTCCTGCAGGGACGCTCTGAAGATAACGCAGTTTGCCCCCAGAGTGGTTTCCATCAGGGGCAAGGGAGCTGGAGGACTTAGTCTCCTGGCTGAGCATCATTGGATACCGGCTGCCGGAGGTGGGTGGGGCTTCAGTTTCCAGGCTCCCGAAGGTGGAGCCCGAGAGCAGCTCTTTGAGGAGAAGGCAGGTGCTGACTGTGAAGAGTGAACCCGCCGGTGGCAAGCCGGGCAGAGGGATCTGAGGGATGAGAGGCCACATGCTGAAGTTCTCTGCTACAGCCCGGGAGCATTGTGTTGTGATGCAGCATAATGAAGAGATCTAATGGCCCGGTGGCTCTTCTATGTGTGTGTGTTGGAGGAGCCATTCAGTGACATGGCTCGTTAGCCTCTGGGCGAGCAGTGTCTGGAGGAGAAACCGTGCCTGCCTTTCTCCAAACTCCTTTAATCTGATCTTCAGATTTCAGGAATTCACCTTATCGTCCCTTTCTTGTGCGATTTCATCTCTGAGTAGAATTCACTCTTGTCTGAGAGAGCCTGGGAGCAGATGTCAGAAAACTACATAATGAAATCAAATAGCAAAATAGAACCAGGCAGATGCTTGCCCAAAAGAGGCAGGGGAATGAGATGGCTGGACACCAACGGTTATTAATAATACTCTGGACTTTGATGGTGTCTTTCATCTGAGCCTCCAAGAGCTGCACGGCCATTTAAGTAATCCAGGGAGTTATTTTCTTGGATAGAACCTTTAAATCCAACAGGTCTTTTGAAAGTTTGGTGCTTTGAATGTTCAACTCTTTCTGGATTGTTCTCAAGGGAAAAGTTATTTTGATTTATAAATCATATGGAGGTTTTTAAAAGTCAGTTATTTCTTAAAACAATAGATAGTTGCACTGCCTTTGGCAATATTATGTGGAATTCATATAATCTTTTCCTTCGTTTTCCGGCTCGAAGCTGTCTTCATGAAATTATTTAAGTAAGTGATAGAACATTTCTGTTCAGCAGGGAAAACATATCTAAAGATCCTGCCCGAAATTCGAGTAACCATTGGTTCCATTCTTCTAACCATCTGTTAATCCTTCTGCATGAGATGCCAGATGAGCGGTTGCAGAGGTCTTTTCTGCAATTCCTCTGCCCGATACGACTAGAGAGGGAACAGGGCTGCGGCAGTGAGGTGGCCCTGGCATCCAGGAGAACAGGCCATTTCTAAGCTGATATTTGGCTGGTGACTAAGAATGGACTCTACGAGCCAATGTGCCTTGGAGGTTCTTCACCAGAGAAGCGAAGCACAGGAGACAGACAGGAAAGACCCCACCTTGACGTGGGCCTAGAAGCAGGTCTCCCACCCAAGCTGATGCCTGCCCTAATTAGAGTCAGCCGGCACCAGGCACACTGAGGCTGCGCTGCGAGTGCGGACGCGTGAGATTCTGTGGGGAAGACGCTCGGGCTGTATCTCATTAGCTTGTCACAACTCTTCCCGCAAAATGGACGAGGATGTGTTTTGCCTACCGACTGGTCACTGATGGTTTCATCACTGCTTGTTTCAGTCCTGAGCCGAAAAGGGCTGCTGCATAACAAATCCCGGATCGGAAGGAGAAAGAGTTTTGCTGCCAGGACTGGAACCACAGCAAAGGACATGTCCCCGAGGGGCGCGGGATTCACCTGCCGTCCCCTGCAGCGCCCGCTGTGTTTTTCCAGCGCTCAGTGTGAGAAGCATCGCTGGGCCTCTCAGGCCTACGGGGTGGACTGACAAGGGATGTGTTTGCGGCTGTCAGGAGGCTGGTTGCTGCTGCGCTAGGGATACTCTGGACCGGACAGTCTTTTCTGCCTGATGTTTTCTTTTTCTTTTTTTAAATCGGGGAGCAGGAAGTTTTCCTCTCCCCGCCTGTGGAATTACCAACGACGTCCACTAGGTGGCAGCACAGAGAGCACGGCCACAGCGCGCTCTACTCTCCAGCCAGGGGCTGGGTGTTAACAGGACAGGGCAGCCCAGGATGGATTAGCAAGTGTCCATTATGTCTCTTCCTCCCTCTCTCCCTCCCTCTCTCTCTCTCTCCTTCCCTTCGCCCTCTCTCCTTCTTTCCCCCTCTCTCTTTCCCTCTCTCTCTCACTCAGAAAACACCATTCAGAGCCTTGTGCTTTTTCAGACTGAGCAGTGCATCCAGCCTCCTCCCGAACGGTCTACTTCTTTACTTCTTTGCATAAGAAGTGAGATAACATTTTCTGCCCCAGTTTCATGCAGGGATAAAGCAGGCATTTATGACTCCATTTGTACTCGTGGCCACATTTCCTTTTATTCTGTCTAGAAGTCTCTGGAAATGAATATTTTTCTCTTGAGGAAGGGATTCTGCTCACCCCGTGATAATTCCTTCAGTTCAGACACTTTGTCCCCTACCTTAGGTTGAATCTGGGCTACCAGGTCCCACGACATTTTGCCAAACAGCAGGGGAGTGAAAGGGGAGTGGATGCCAAGTTCCTGTCCCCTGAGAGATTGGATGTCTCCTCACAGAGCCCTGAGGAACCAAAATAAATACAAATCCATTTCGTTTATATTCTGTGAGGTTTGCCCTAGTTTTCTGTCTCATCGCCTTGATACCCGGTCCCAGCGGGCTTCTGGAGGGGCGGGCTGGACAATGTACTGTCAGTCGGTCAGCTCTGCCGGGCAAGTTAAGAAAACCCAAATGTTGTTGATTCGTTAATTTATTCCTCACAGCTGTGCTTCTAAGCTCCTGTCTCATTTCTCAACGTCTTCCCCCTCCCAAGCCTGGCGCCCCACCCCTCCCCGTACTGCTGAGCAGACAGCACTTTCTGGCCTCATCTGTGTTCACAACCCTCATTTCAACACCCACTTTCTCTTTAGCTTCCGGAGGTCACTGTCGGGACCCCCCACCCTCCACCGGAGGAGACCCCCTAGATCCATTCTGAGGAAGGGGCTCCGACAGCTCCTAGTTCTCACTCTTCCCAGCCTCTGGCCTGCCCCTTCCCTCACCCCGACCATCCCCAAACTCTCTTCCCATCTGGTTTCAGTGACTCTTTCCTAATTCTCCTCCTCCAGGTCTCTTTGCACCCCGCCCATCACCTTATCTCTAAGAGGGAGGCCCTTCCTGATCTTAGAGCTTTACTCTCCATCATGACCCCCAGGACCATCAACCACCCTGCTAAGTTCTAGCATGCTTTCTATTTAACCCACTGAGCTGTCTGCATTCCCTCCCCCCCCCCCCCAGGCTCCGTCCTAGCTGCCAAGCTCCAATTCCACTTGAAAGGTCTTCTGAGCATTCCATATCATTATCCCATGATCACTGTAACCCAGATACATCTAAAACCAAACTGTCTCCTCCATGGAGCAGACGATAGTCAGCATTTTCCTTCCTGTGCCAACTTTAATGCCATCTTGGATAACAACCTGAAAAATTTGGTGGTGTCTGTGCCTTCTCCATCTCCCCTTTCCTACACATCCAATCCACAAGCAAGTCCCTCAGCATTGTCCTCCTTTCCCCACTTCTACAATATGACAACTGTGGTGTGAACATTTCACTTGGAATCGGGGGGGGGGGGTGGCAGCTTGTTGTAAGCTGTGAGGCATTGAGCGAGTAATGTTTGCAGTGCTAACCCAATGTCATAGAACAAAAAAATCATAGCGAGCAGAGATCACATAGTCCATCTCTCTTATTTACGAATAAGAAAACCAAGTCCATGAAGTTGGTTATCTGAGGTTTCTGAGCTGAGACCCAACACTCGGTGTTTAGACCACAAAGCCAACACTCTTTCTTCTGATCCACTGGCTCTTCAGGAAGCCCTCAGTTAAATGGAAATGTGGCTTTAGAAGGAAGAGCACATGAAGCCGTCACTGTTACTGAACACAAGACCTTTTCCCGCTAACTGTCCTGATGGACAAAGAAAGGTCAGTTCTGAAGGGAGCAAAGGCAAGGGGCCACATCTAAGGAGGCTGCCTGGGAGCCCGTATCTGGGTTGTTGGCATCCTTTCGATCTTCTTTCCATAACACAGTAGCCTGGATTTCCTTGGGGGGTACTTTACCTGTGCCTCTCCCCGCCACAGGTTGGGGACACATGACCCTACCCTCACCCCCAAGGGCAAGCCTGACTGACCTCATTCAATCTGCATATTTAATCCTCCAGACCACTTATGGACGCATTCTTCGGAAGGCACATGTGACCTGGACCATGTGTGGAGCTCAAGGCTTTTGCTGGGTCTGCTGAGAACGAGCTGTGACCCTTAGAGCTCTTGGCATCCATCCTGTACTCATGAGGGAGAATCTGTCAAAGCAAAAGCCAGGATGGAGAAAGGAGGGCAGAGAAACAGAGAAGGAGAAATCACATCGCGATGACATCATTTGAGCCCCTGGATTAAGCGTTGCCTCAAACCAGCCCTACCCTTGAATATTTTATGAGCCAAGAAATAAATCATTTTGAAAAATCCAGTTTAAGTGAAGGCTTCTGATATTTATAATCTAAACATTTCTTGTTGATACACTCTGGGAGGGGTAAGGTGATCTACAACATGGTGGGGACCAGACCAACAAGGGGGCAGTAAAACCCACCTTCTCCCACCTAACTCAGCTGCTAAAGGCCTGGCATGAGCCGAGGCCACTGCTCCCAGGCTTCTCTCGGACACAGAGCCCCCGAAGAAGGAATGCCTGTCCATTCCTCTAGTGACGGGGAGGAGCCAGTCTTGTGTTTTGGGTGAGAGTTTAGGCTTTGAGCAACCGGTGATGCCCAAAGGTTTTTGTGGGCTGTTGGAGAAAACAGCTAAAGAGGAGCAGCAGTTAAATGCTGGAAGGGTTGCCATCTGACAATGGGAAGAGGGGAGCTGTGCTCCTGGGAGTCAAGGGTGCAGTTTAGAAGGATGAAGTCAGGTAAGGGAAGAAGGGAGAAATGAGACGAGGAGCGAACTGTGGTAAGTAGACCCTGAGTCTCACAATTCAGAATAGATGCTTGATCTGAGCCCAGAATGTTAAACTGCTAAAGACTTCCAAAACCCACGTGGAAAGATGGCAGGAAGTAGAGAGCAGCGTGGGGGATGTCCTATCAGGCAGACTCAGGGCTGGTTGTTTTTGGTGGTGCGTGCAGACCGTTGCAAGGGAGATGCTCTGTAACAATCCCTTTGCTGTCTGGTGGTCTTTCCTTGCAGCACGTGAGGAATGATACAGGAGCCTCCACTACATTTATAATATGCAGAGGCTTCAACCACATGTTATAAGCAACCATAGGTACCTGGAGGAATCAACCGCTGGGTGAAGTTGAGCACGTATTTAAAACGTGTTGAGGGGATGCTTTGTGCCTCACTCTACTAGCTTTACTACCTGTAGGCTTCATCCCTCCCTTGCCTCTGGGGTTTTAGAAAAAAGTCTACCCCTTGTATATATAATGGAGCTATGCAATCAGTAGCCGTTTATTGTAGCCCTGCGGTAGTCATTAGTGCTGTCTGCCAATATATGGGGCTCCCAGGCACATGGGAGAATTGTACCTTCCCTCTTCCTTTGAACTTAGGCAAGGCCACGTGACCTATTTTGGCTAATGAGATGCGAGTGGAAATAATGCGGCGGAAGCATTAAAACCCAGAACAAAATTTGCCTCCTTGTTTTTTTTTAAACTTTGGCATGGTGACAATCAGCTGTTGGGATGGTGGCTGCCCCATCCGTCTGAGTCCCTGAGCGACTCAGATCAGAAGCGCGATCCTGCTGCTCCATCCAACCCTGGCAGACTGGTAGGCAGCCTGGGCAAGAAGTAAAGCTATGTTGTTTTAAGGCATTGAGATTTCTGGCTTGTGCGTTAGCACAACAGCACTGAATCCATCCTTATTTCTATAGAACTAAAAATATTCTAGAAAATGTGCTTGAGATTGGGATGAATCTGACTGCCCCTTAACCTTTGCTGACTCACATCTTGAGAAATGACAGGAAGAAACATTAAAGAAGGTAGCATTTAAAATCTAATTAAAAACTTTAAAATCTACTATAATTTACTTTTAAGTTCCTTAATTCAGATGTAACTATTTCTTGTTAATATGATTCATGATGTACATGTGTAGGTATTCATGATTTTTATGTAGTTATATTTTTGGGGATCTTACTGTCTTATTTAAGATTATTGACAAATACTTGCCATAAGTTTATGGAAGACTAGATTAATTTTGATTCTATTAGATTCTTTTGGCAGCGAGTTACAGGGAAAAACTCAAATCAAACTAGCTGGTGTTATAAGAAAGTTTACTATTTCATAGATATGGGGTATTTCACGTATAATAGAAGTTGAGGCTCTGGGCTGTTTGATTTAGTAGCTCCGAGCTGTCATCAAGGACACAGGTTTTTCCGTTTCTCTAAGGAGCACCCCGTCGGTGTTGACTCCCCGATCTGGTGGATCCAACACAGCGGCAGCAGTGCCGGGCACCACATCCAGCACGGCCAGCGCCCAGAGTTAGACGATGCACTGTTTCTTCCCGCATCCTTTTCTTGGGAGGGAGATACCCTTCCCCCAAAACTCCTGAGAAAACTTTTCCTCTCATCTTGGCGGCCAAAATTGAGTCCCATAGCCGTTTACAAGCCAACACTGGCCTGGGGGTAGAATTATTATGGTCAGTGTAGACCACAGTGTTCACAATGGACTAACCATGATTGGATAACTCATCTTTTATTGTTGGCTGTTTAAGCTGTTTCTTGTTTTCACTTGCTGGGGACAATTTGCGGTGTCATTTCTACTCTCTCACTCTTTTCAAGTTTTCCTTAAAGATGGAATTGCTGGGTCAAAGGGAATAAATATTTTTACCACTCTTCCTATGTATTACTGACATATTCTCCAACTGGATAAGGATTGTACCAAAGTATAGTACTGTCGGTCTTGTGAATAATATTTGTTTTGACTCTACAACACATGCTGTGGGGTAGTCAGTTATTGGTTGGAGTTACAATTCCTTAATTATAAGTGAGGCTGAACATTTTTCTGTAGTTTGTTTACTCTTTTTGGAATGTGTTCTCTCAGAAGGTAGTCTCTCTGGCACAAGGGTCGGAAACGTTGAAGTCTCAATCCCCCAAGTAAACTTGGCATCTAGCTCTATCTCTGACACAGCAACGTTGGAACTAGGAACTGACTCAACCTAAAGTAAACGCCAATTGTCCAGAGACTCACATGATCCAGATGGAACCCACAGGGGACTCTTAGCAGGGAAATGTCACCCAGGCTCTAGGCCAAACGAAAGGAATTGCAGCTCTTGGAACAGAATTCTTGGAGAGCACTTAAACACAAATTATTTTTATGACCACATGAAATTATTAAGTTAGAAGCATCAAAAAATTTAAAATGATACTCACATTTAAAAACTTTGAAGAATAACATTATTCTTAATGGAATTTCCCTAAAGAAATTACAGTGGGATACAAGGCTATAGCTATACCTGGGTTTAGCTCAACTTTTGATTTAATAGCAAACTCATGTCCTTTCAGTAAAACAAAATAATTTGGGGTGGTAATTTTGTGTTGAAGGACACAGCTGTATTTTTTAGCAGTTTCCTGTTTCCTAAATATCTTGATCAAACACTACTGTAGGCTTCTATCCTCTCGTTTGCTTCCATTCTATTATTTTTCACTCAGTTTCTCTAAAAACTCAGGGTTTGGGTTTGGGCTGTCCTCCTCAGGGTTTAACCTCTCTGCTGATTAACCACTTTGTGTGGCTCCTTTTCCTTCATACAGGATGGTGAGGGGACAGAACTTTCTGGTTAATATGTTACACTGAATATCTAAATTAAAAAAATTTTTTATTTTATTTTATTTTATTTTCTTGGTGGGGGGAAGTAATTAGATTTGTTTGTTTATTATTTTTCACGGGGGTACTGGGGATTGAACCCAGGACCTTGTGCATGCTAAGCACGTGCTCTACCACATTATTTATTGATTCTTTGGTTTAGAAGTCACTTCAGGGTCTTTTGTCTCATATCAACATTGTAAACATTAATTTTCATTCTAACAGTTCACAAAGGGTCACTTGTGCTTTCTGGAGTTTCCTTTGAGCTCTTTGCACTAGAAAAGTGCAGCAAAATTATGGAGGGCTTCCAAAACCTCAGCGGAGGTAGACCCATCTTGTCTGTCCCTGGCCAGCTCAGCTGCATCATTCTGGCTTAAAAATTAGACAATTACATGCATGTTTTTTGCTTAGCCCTAAAAATATTTCCAGAGACTATTGGATTTTAGATATTTTTTCCAATACCAGAGCCTCAGGAGTATGTTTTTTTCTATTCTGATAGACAATGACAAAGGATAAAATAAAGTTGAAAATTAGACCTAGCATTTTAGAAACAAGTAGATATTGTTTCTGAACAATAGTGAAAAAATAATCTATATAAAACAGTCCTCTGTCAAAAGGTAGGGTCAGAAACACAAGGGCTGTAATCACATCTGAAAGGTAGACTGGATTCCAGTGAGCGTCGACAGAGCAGAGTGTAGAGAGGAGACATCCACCTCTTCTCTTTTTAAAGATATTAATCTTTATATCTTTATGCAGTTTATTTTTAAAGGTCATTCATGAGAAAGAGAGAAAGTCTCAATGCAGTTGCCTGATAGGCAAGATAGGATCCCTAACAAAGGATGCTGTCTGGGTAAAATATGGAGACGCAACCAAGGGCCAGGGGTCTTTCCATTTTCTGTAAATCCAGACCTAGTGCTTGAGAACTTCCTGGGAAGAGCTTGTGCAGAGATGGGCTGCAGATTCTGCAACGCCGTGCCTTCCTGACTGCTGGACGCTGCTGAGAGGCCAGGGTTGGTCCCACTCTCTTCGTGCTGTTCGTGAAGTGATGGTTGAAGTTGCAGTGATGGCAATGATTGGTGACTTAATGCCATTCTCAGATCCCTGCTGGTACCACGGGGTGGGGACATGACCTGTGACCTGGAGTTTGGGGGGTGTTAGGGGGTACACACGGGGCTAGCTAGTCTCCTCATCCATAGGGCATACTTGTTGGCTGCATCTGGTTTAGGAGAGCAGCAAATCATGTGTGTGTGTGTGTGTGTGTGTGTGTGTGTGTGTGTGTGTGTGTGTGTGTGTGTGTGTGTGTGTGTGTGTGTGTGTGTCTGCACATGCATGCAATTTAATTCCAAAATGCAAGGCAGGTATTAGTTGGTAATAAAAATGTGCATTTGGAGAATTTTATTTTCTGGAGTCCATATTTCTACACTGGCAAAGTCACTCTGAATTTAATTATTTTCTCTCCACATTCACATTTGTTTGCCCTGTTTCTGTTTAATATATTGAATGGTCTTTTGCTGGTATTTGCTTTTCAGTATTTTTCTCTCCTTTTCTTTGTGTTCCTTCTGATCATCATCTGTTTCTCTCTTCTCTCCTTTATCTCTCTTCTTCAACACCCTCTTTCAACTTTCCTCTGATCAAATTATTGAAGCCAGGTTTAACACTGATGTAGGGTCTTTTTTTTTTTTTTTTTTTTATCCATTAAGAGGGTTGAAAATTCGATTCAAAACCCCTCTCCCTGGAATTGCCAAGCCTGACCCTGGTCGAGTTGGGGTGAGCTGAGCTCTTCCTGGAAAGGTAGATGGGTTTTAAGCAGCTGGGAAGACGCCTGTAGCGTCGACTTGGCTAAAGCAAAGGCATTTGCATAGAAATGACTTTTAATAAATACCTTGGGCACATTTTCTATTTACAACTTACTTTGGAAATCTGAGAGGAGTTAAAAATCAAGAGGCCATAAATCTGCCATGGGATGCTGGTAGGTGGAAATCTGGTTGGACTCTCAAAAGTTTAGCCACTTAGGGGCCAACGCATAAAGAATGAGAATATAAAGAAAAATGCTAGAAACTTCTCAACATGGTGAATGCAGAAAACAATGGGAAATTTGCTTCCAAGCAAGACTGGATACGACTGTGTTTATAGCTGTGACTGTAAACAAGGAAGCCAAGCACAGGGCTCACAGCAGGAGCACGACATCGTGTTTTTGTTACAGCGACTGACAACTATGCATAAAAATTGGAAGATTATTTAAATACAAATGTGAACTTAGTTACCGCGTTCTAAAGATGCATTTAATTTTCTAATTCCTCTTAACTCTGGCATCTCACAGCAGGTATTTACTCCTTAACCACCCATGCCTAATTTTTGACCTATCAGGCCTTGGACTGACTCAGGAAAGTAAATAGATATTTAGGTCAAAGCAGAAAGATATCACAACTGGGCTAGAATGTTACGTGCCCAAAGGGAGAAGGCCGATTCTGACAGCGGGGATTATAAATGTTTTAGAGTAATTAAAACCTGACTTGCTTGACTTGATGTATGCCGTTTTCAAAACGTCTAATTGTTTGCACAATTTAAAATAAGGGGAAAAAACATGGCAACTTTACTGAGCCAAGAGGGAGTTGTTTGAAATGGTTCAAGTTATGTTTAGATTCATGGAGGGGTGTTTGAAAGAGCTCCGAGGCTGCTAGAAAGAATATTTTTCCAGATGATTAAATGCAAATATTGTTTAAAAATGCTTAAGAAAATGATTTCAGAATAAGCAGGAAATAAAAAAAGATGGGGTGGGGAGCACAGAGGTGAAGGAGGGGATTGTTCGGGAGGGGTTTCTCCTCCTGCCGGGAGACCCAGTCTTGATCTCCTGGGATCTGAGGAGTCTTTGTTCTGGGGGCTCGCGCTGGCAGGAAGGAAGACGAGGACGGATGCTGAGGTCTGCGTGAGTGCCTTGCCAAGAAGTGCCGAGCGTGCGCACTCATCACTTTCCTCTCCAAGCTGGCAGGCCGTGCCTGCTTCCCGCAGGGTGCCTGAGGCTTCCGAGTTCACGCCTGCAAAAGACCTGTCTTAACCTCCATGCGTCTCCTTTCTAGTATTTGGTACTAAAACCAACCCCGCCATGCCCACACCAAAAGACCCAGCTGGAAACCACAGTTCTGATACATCCTTTCCTCCTAAACTCTATTAGTCTGAATTTGGCTTATGTTAGGATTATATTACGTATGAGGTAAGCGGAGATTTATTTGAGTCTGGGTCTTCTCTAGCTGATGGCTGGGCTGCACCACACGTTGGATACTGATGGGTGAGTCTGGAGACATCAAAGGCTCTTGGGGCTTAAAAAGTTCAAACTGCGGGGACGTGACAGCAACTCTCCTGAAGACTGGAAGCTGGAAAATCTGTTAGCGAACGTTGGGGTGACTCTTCTCCAAGCATTTCTGCTGCGGTTGAGGTGAGACCCGGTGCCATGTCTGTTTACACCTCGGCATTTCTGCTTTTCATCTCACATGAGTTCAGAAAGGGGAAAAGGAGAGCTAAATTGGAGGAAGTTGCAGGAGCTTCAGGGAATTGTGTCTCCCGTGGGTTTAAATCGTCTACTTGCTGACAAGGATGTTTTATCAAGACAAGAGTTTTCTTTCAGTTCTGAGTTTAGATCCAACTTAAAGAGATTCTGGAGTGGAATTGTATTTAGCATTGGCAAGGGAGAAAAGGCGTAGGACAGGACTTCTAAAGGCTTCTTGGACATCAAATGGCTATTTCACAACAACTTTGTGATGAGTTAAGTGTAAATGAATCAGAAACATACGGACCAAATTTCCTTTGAAATTCACATGGGCTTAAGAAATTAAGGCAAAAAAGCTCTTGGCAAGGAGTATTTTGGGATTTGCCAAATTCAAGCCGTTTGAGAAAGAACTGGAGATACTCTTCAAGGACCCCAGAAAGCTGCTGGGCTCCATCTCTGTTCCTTCCTCTTCTTCACCCATGGGTCAAGGTGCCCGGCAACCTGGAAAGCTTCAGGTTGTCAGGAAGTCAGGCACATGGGAGGTCCTCCCAGGCTTTCCTGGTCTGCTGGGGAGGACTGTGGCCATGCTTTGGAGGCAGCAGTGGAGAACAGAGCTTGATTTGGGAGTCAGAAGTTTCAGCTGTTTGGATCCTGTCCACATGGGTGCTGCCTCGGGGAGGGGATAGCGTCATGGCTGCATCCGGAAACTGTGTAGTTAGGGAGAGATTTTTTTTCAACTTTTTCAAAAAGGATATGGCTACTCAGTGGGGAGCATCGACTCTGGAGGCAAGTGGAAGAGTTGGGCAGAAGAACCAACTTCTTTCTCTAGATCTGATCTTGTTCCCTCTGCCAAAGGGGGGGCGTCTCTAGGACAGCGACTCTGGTGGTGCTATTTGTTTACTGCACACAGATGTTCCTGTGGGAGATGACTACAATGCATGTTGCACCCAGTGAATTATGAGAATGAATTATGGAGGAAGTGGTTTGCAACATTGCAAAGCCATTTATCATTGAGAATCAGAAAATGTCATCTGAGGAAAGGGTCATTTCAGCAGTATGCTGGGATTTGGAAATCACTTAAACTTGTTGTGAAGAGGTTTTCTCAGCAGTGGAATTTGTTCAGGGGGACTTTAACCTAGAATGTGGGAAGAGGGACAGGAGGGTGGCTCTTGTGGTAAGAGGAAGGGCATGCAGGTGGGTAGTGATGTATAATATCCATCCAGGAAGGCAGAGTCAAGGGGGACAATGAAGAGAGAAGCTGGAAGTCCATGATTCAGAAAAGTGAGAGTATCAAGCCATCGTGTTTCTTGAACCACAGAGAGAGTCCCATCTGCTTGCCAGCATCTCACTTACTGGGAGAGTGGACCAGTAAGGAGAGTGGACCACTCTTGGCATCCCAGGTCCTGCACGTTGTCCCAGAAGTGGTATCTGACGTCAGATGAGCTGTTTCTCTCCTCAAGGCCATGAACACAGTACCTGGCCCATTCTGGGTACTTAACACACCTAGTGTTCACCGAGTGAATTAAGCTTGTGTTTTGTGGATGGCGGTTAGCTAATACTAAAAGGAGGAAAAGGCAAAGAAGACTGAGAAGGAATGATCCAAGAAGGGGCAACAGAACCCCAAAGAGTGAGATACCCCTCAAACAATGAAGGGAGGCTGGCACGTAGATCAGAGGGATGAAGGGGGATGATAGAGGAAGAGAAGCTATTTGATTTAGCTGCCAGGGAGTGTCTTCTAACTTTTCCAGGGGAGATTTCAGAAGAGAGAGAGAGAAAAACAAAAACGAAAACCCTGGGAGGAGAGAGTTTATTGTGGGGAAGCAGAGACAGTGGACCTGGGTATTGCTGTGACCTTTTCCACTTGTCTATCATCCACTGACTCATTTCTGCAGCCTTTTGCTTGTATCGTTTGTTTTATGAAGGGGAGGTAATTAGGTTTATTCACTGATTTCCACTTGGAGGAGGTACTGGGGATGGAACCCAGGACCTTCTGGGTGCCGAGCATGCGCTCTACCACTTGAGCTATGCCCTTTCCTCCACAGCCTTTTAAGAGAGAGGGAACAAGCTCACACACGAACACAAGCCGATGAAGAGAAACTCTAGAAGGGATGCACAAATGGCTCAAGCTTGAGAAAAGAGGAGGTTCCTCCTGGCTAGCCTGGGGAGGAGGGTGCTGTCTAAGGTGCACTCCGTGCCCTGCTGCCTTCCATGCCTGAGAGCTGTCAGCCCCCCGCCTTGGCCGTGCAGCGCCCGCCAGAAGTCCGCCTGCCTCAGAATTCAGTTTCCCTTCCAAACTTCAAAGCAGATGTTAAGCAAAACCAAACTGAAGGTCTGGTGCTGGACCACATGAGCCCTCGTCTGAAGGAACATTGCTTCTCAGAGAGGAGAAAGGCCCTGTGAAGTGGAGTAGCCCAGTGTGTGCAAGCCCGCCCCTCCCCCTCCCCCTTCAGCGAAGCCATAGCAACCCTCAGGATTTTCTAGACACATTTGTGTCTACCACGAATGCATGCAAACTGTTTCCATTTCCTTAGAGAGGGCTAGAAGATACAGTTTTCATTAGTTCAGGTGTTCCCCTCCTCCAACTGTTTATTTTTGAAGACACAGACAATCTGCTATGTATTTTCTCCACTGCTTTAAGGTCACTGGCTTCCTAGGGTCCAGGGCCCTTCTTCTCAGTTCCACTCCAACACCAAGGGCTCAGACGTGGCTCATCCCTCCCAACCTCTCTCTATTTCTTTTTCTACTTCTTAGCTGCACAGCGGTCCGTCCCCCATCCACCTAATTCAAAAGGACTTGGGCATCAAGACCGGCCCCAGGAGCTGTGGGGAGCCCCGGGACAGGTACATGACCATCTCCCTTCAAGGAACGTCAGGGCTTCTCGGGAGCCTGCTTCATTTCTTCGAGTTTTACCGATTCCTTGGACCCTGGCCGTGCACAACTGCTTGCTTTTTCCATAAGCAATCCTGTATAAAATAATAGAATTTCTGTAAAAAGAATTAAGCTGGGAAAGAAAAGACATTTTGGCAAACCTGAAACAGACAGTATTTATATTTCAGGAGTACTTCACAGCGCCAAAGTCACTTTAATACTTTGAGAACATTAAAATATATAATGCAGTCAACAACTTGTTTGGCTCAGAAAATAATCCCATTTGATATTCAGTATGAAAAATAATTAATTCAGCAATAGTTGAAACTAGCTAGATTGAATTTACTTTTCAATGTTTAGCAATTTTTACAAAACCCGTTTTGAGTTGGTGAGGTCTGTGGAATCTACCGGCTGTACTTCTTGCCTTTGTGTGGAGCCTGCGAAGCACTGAGGACAACACCCCAGCCAGGCCAGGCTGACCCTTGGGAAGTGTGAAAAGAACAATAACAACGACCAAAACAAGCCTGCGTTTCCCTCCGCGTGGTCCCCTGGGACTTGCTTTTCTCCAGCGCTTTCCTCCAGTGTTTGGAGGTGTCTGATGACTCCCCAAACTTCCTTCTGCATCGACCCTGATGGGCAGGTTGCTCTCTGCCCCCCTGGATCTGACTGCCGGCTTTGTGTTTCTTCTTTGACCCTCCGCGCTCTCTGGTTCTCTTCCCACATGGCTGCTTCTGAAGCGTTTGAAGAGGAAAGTGTGGGCGTGCGTTTTTTTCAGTGTTGCAGCTGTTCTCTGTGGTTGTCTGAGTTACTCTGTGTGGGGACGGATATCTACGAGTAACTTGGGAAGAACAACTGTGATCTGTTAGCACAGAGGGCTTTCTCCGGGGTCAGCCTGTAGTCCTTCCTCAGTCAAGATTCCCACTAAGGGATCTTGATAGCTGGCTGTTAGGAACGTTCCTCTGGGACTGGATGACAAAGCCCCTGAGGGCAGGTTTATGTTTTTCATCTCGGTCTCAGCTGTGTACCCAGCACCATAGTAGGCACACAATATTTGCTGTTGTTTAAATGAATGAGCAAAGAGTTTGACTCTAAAGAGCCTTTAGTAATAGAATCCTTAAATATTCATCTTGGACTTTAAAAATATTGCCATGGCATACTTATACCAACTCTATAGTTATAAGCCCAGTAAAATGTTGCCATTGTATCTAAAAAGATACAAACAACTTAAATGTCCTTGGACAGATGAGTGGATAAATAAGTTGTGGTATATTTATACAATGGAATACTACTCAGCCATTACAAAGAATAAAGTAATGCCATATGCAGCAACGTGGATGGAACTGGAGATCATCATTCTAAGTGAAGGAAGCCAGAAAGAGAAAGAAAAATACCATATGATATCACTCTTTTGGGGAATCTAAAAAAAAAAAAAAAAAAGACACAAATGAACTTATTTACAAAACAGAAACAGACTCACAAACATAGAAAACAAACTTATGGTTATCGAGGGGAGAGAGGGTGGGAAGGGATAAATTAGGAGTTCAAGATTTGCAGATACTAACTACTATATATAAAATAGATATACAACATGTTTCTTCTGAATAGCACAGGGAACTACATTCAATATCTTGTATAACTTATAATAAAAAAGAATATGAAAAGGAATATACATCTGTATATGTATGACTGGAACATTGTGCTGTACACCAGAAATTGACACAACATTGTGAACTGACTATACTGCAGTTAAAAAAAAAGTAATACCAAGAATTTAGCTGCTGTCATAATTAAAATAATCCATGAGGAGAACTTGAACTTTTTGGAGATTAAGTGGACATAAAACATGATCCTAAAGATGTGCTTACTTAGCAAAAGTTTAGTTTTGCCAAAAAGTATTTTTAATCAAGAAATTCCACAAGTTATATTTCTTTACAAAATATTATGTGTTGTTAATCCAGGTCCTCCAAGAAGAAGATGTAAATACAGAATTAAACATGCAAGGATTTTATTATGGAAGTGGGCTGTGAGAAAGAAAATGGAGAGTACAGGGAGGGGGCTGGAGAAGGCTGGGAGACCATGATCAAGGCTGACCCTGAGTGAAGACAGAAGGCAGAGACAGTTGGGTGGAGCATCTTGGACAACTCTGCCATCTGAAGAAGTTTCAGCAAAACCATCCAGAGCCTTTGAGCCAAAGTCAGCTGTCAGAAGAGCCCTGAGTCTCAGGAATAAGACTGTCTTTGCAATTCTCCCTGACAGTCATTGGCTGGGAGCAGCTGTGGGAGGTGTGGCAAGTGGTCAATTATAGAGGCTCCCTGTAACGGGAGGTCTCAAGTACATTCTCATGGTGGTCACAGCTATACTTTGATTCATCTGAAACACCCAAGAATAGCACTAGGTAAGGAAAGATCTTTCTCTTTATACTTGAAGGCAGATTTGTTGGAAATACTAGGAAATTCCCTTACATTATAGAATAAGGTATACACATTTACATATAATGTCTCAAGTGAGCTTTCTAGCAATGATGTCGATAGGACAGTATAGCAGACTGGCACTGGTTTCCAAATTCTGTCCCTTCCTTTTTCCTTTGTAATAGAATCCTTGACTTGCAGCATAACTGTTCAGAATAAAGATTGATTTCCCAGTCTGCCTTGGAGTAGATGTGAACATGACTAACTTCTGACTAATAAAAGTGAAAGTGTTGTGTGTGACTCACAGGAAATGTATGAATGAGAAATGGTACCCCCTTCTTCTTGGCTGGAATACAAATGTGACGGCTGGAGTTTGAGCAACTGTATTGAATCCAGAGGTAGAAATCTCATGCTGAAAATGACAGAGCAACAATGTAGAAGGACTCTGGAACCCTGATTCATGGGGTACCATACCAGCCCTCAATTGCCCACTTCCAGACTTCTTTTATGAGTGAAGGAAACAGACTTTCACTTTTTAAAGTCATTCTTATTTTTGGTTTCCTAGCACTCAGAACTAAACCTAATTCTGCTAATATAGGCAGCTCTTTCTGAAATTGAGTCCAGAGAGACTGAAAGTAACATGCTCTTTATGACACAGCTACTAAGTGATGAAGTTGGATATTAACCAGTTCTTCTGACTTTTAGGTCAAATGCCCTTGGAATTAAATCTGAATTGAGCTAAATTAAATTTCACTGTGCCAAAGTTATCTAGGCATTACTGAACACGTCAAGAGAGATCTTCTCCCTCAGTCTAAGCGTCTTTGACTGTAAAATGGAGAGAAGCACTTTTACTAGCAACATTATAGGGTTTCTGAATTATTTTGATAATAGATAATTACATATCTATGCACATATAGATATGTATACTTTGTAAAAGCCAAACACTCAGGATGAAAAGTCATTTTATCTCCATTGGTTTACTGTCTTCAGGTTTGAACAACAGGAACAAAAGGCTTACATTCCTTTATACAAGGTGGGACTGATCCTGGAGCTTCAGCAAAGCCCCAGCCAGATTATTAAGGGGTAGACCAGAGGATGAGGGAGAAGAATTTATCACGTCAGTGGATGATATATGATATTTTCCACTAATTGTTTCCATGACTTCTCAACTCTATGGCATCATAAGCTTCTTAGAATCCAGAGCCAGGTCTCACACTTCTGAGTGTCCTATATTTACTGTGCTCGGTGAATATTTGTTGATTAATTGGTTGGTTGCTTAATAGGTACTGTGAAAACTATTCCTTGTAGTTTAAAAAATTCTGAGATCCACAAACACTACCTTTTTTTTTGGATTTATACCTAAGTATTTTATTTTTCAAGCAATTACAAATGGTTTTACATTTTAAATTTCAATTCCACATGTTCATCGCTGGTATGTAGAAGTACAATTGGCTTTTATATGTTGCTCTTATACCTGTGACTTTTCTCTTTTTTTTAACACCTTTATTGTAGTATGGTTCCTATATAGTAAACTACACATAGTTCAAATGTACAATTTGATGAATTTTGATAGACGTATACACCAATGAAATCACTACCACTGCATTTAAGATAGCTAACATTTTCATCACTCCCCAAGAGGTGCAATTTTCAAATTCCCAGTTTATCCCTTCCCACCCCCTTACCCTGCTAGTAACCATAAATTTATTCTCTATGTCTGTGAGTCTGTTTCAGAGATAAGTTCATTTGTGTCCTTTTTTTTAGATTCCATATGTAAGCGATATCATATGGCATTTTTCTTTCTCTTTCTGGCTTACTTCACTTAGAATGACAGTCTCTAGGTCCATCCATGTTGCTGCAGATGGTATTATTTTATTCTTTTTTATGGCTGAGTAGTATTTCATTGTGTATATATACCACATCTTCTTTTCCAGTCATCTGTTGATGGACATTTAGGTTGTTTCCATGTCTTGGCTATTGTTAATAGTTCTGCTATGAACATTGAGGTTCATGTGTCTTTTTGAATTATATTTTTCTCTGGGTATATACCCAGGTAAGTCTATTGTAAGTTTATTTTTAGTTTTTTAAGGAACCTCTATACTGTCCTCCATAGTGGCTGCACCAATTTACATTCCCACGAACAGTGTGGCAGGGTTCCTTTTTCTCCACACACTCTCCAGCATGTATTGTTTGCAGACTTTTTAATGACAGCCATTCCGACTGGTATGAAGTGATACCTCATTGTAGTTTTGATTTGCATTTCTCAAACAATTAGTGATGCTGAACACTTTTTCATGTGCTCGTTGGCCATCTGTATGTCAAATACTACCATTTTTAAAAGTTCATGTTCTTCTAAATTCTTGACCCCACATTTATCTTCCTGACTTGAAAAGGGCAAAATATATATTGAATGCTTAAATTACCAAATTTTAGCTCATCTCTTTAGGTTTTTGAGCCAAACTCTCCTCTTTGTAAGTCCTATTTTAACTCATAATCTTGATTCTAACTCTAAAACATGGGGAAAATTATAAAACCTTTTTCTCTGAAATCAGTTCAGAATAAATTATGTAGCTTGTTTGTACAATGTTTTTAGCCTGGAACCATGTTTATGTGAATCTATAATATTCCATCTAATGATAATGATTAAACATAATGGAGTAATGGAAATTTTGTAATGGAATACTTGGTTGTATGATAATTCTAACTGAATGAATTAATAAGCAAGAAGTCATAAGGTCATAATCTCCCTACGGCTTGAACAAATGACCTTGATTCTCAGATTGCTCTGTGAAGTAAGCAACTTACTTCAGAAGACAGAGGTTTATGCCCTCCTCTTTATATATTTATACAAAATAAAGATAACCCTGCCCTGCCTATTGCATATGAGATCATATTGCATGAATGTGTTTGATTGTTATATTATATTTCATTCTACAAGGTCATAGCAAATATATAAACTTGTTAAGGAAACATAAAAAGAGAATCACATATATGAGCTAATTCATGTAAAAGTCCCTTTCAGTATGGTAGCTACATGAGTCAGCATTAAATACTTGAACAGTAAGTCCCAGGAACTGTGTGTAAACAGGGATGCTAGCTATGGTGCTTAGATATTTAATAACGTAGAGAAATGATTTCTGAAGTCTGCACTTTTTTGGATGTTTAGAAGGAAGCAGTCAAGGGACGATGGCCACTATTTTGGGTAGCTCTAAATATGTTCATAGCCACAAGGTGTCCTTTATTGCAGCATCGTCATGTAAGCTAAATTTATAGGTGATGGCAGGCAGAGGCAGCATGAGGTAGTGGCAGGAGCTCTACATCGTGGGTTCAAGTCTCAGCCTAGCCACCACCTAGGAATGGGACTTTGCGCATGTTACTTAGCCATCTTGATGAACTTCAGCTCCATTACTGGTAAAAATAAAAGGTTTGGTTTTGCCCTTCCAAATCTACATCCGCCTTCCAACTGGAATATCCTGCATTCTACTGCTATGAATGTGACACAGAGTTGAAATGTAAGATGTATGACTCCAACATGAACAGTTGCTCACGGAGCTGAAATTTTGATGTATTTGCATCGAGGAAACACTCCTCGGGGGAAATCTTTAGCGGGGGAAAAGCTGACATCACACTTGGGCTGAGGGCTGACTTGTAAAACAGAGGAATGGTGGGTACAGAGATTAGATTCCTTAACTCTGTGAAAGTTTGGAGTCACAAAAGCTGTGTCCATGTGATTCAGATGAAATCTGAAACAATTATTAGATATTTTCTAACTACCCAGGGGTTTGTAATTGTGTTTGACAAAACACATGGTTGACATCACATTTTTCAATTTTTAGCCAGATGTTAGGTGTCATATGAGCCCAGCCAAGAGCGGTCCATACTTCACAAAGGCAATTCCAAGTGATGAAAAAAATCAGTTCTTTTAGTTGCCGCAGAGAACATTAAAAAACCAAGTTATTGACTCGGGCTTGACATCTGCCTGGTTGAGTTCAGCCAAACTGAACTGTGTTTTATGGCCTAACTTGGTGATTATTGGTTAAGATGCTTCCCTTTGCTGTTTATGCTATCAGTCTGCTTTTCATTTTATTTTTTTTAAATACATGTCCCATCTCTTTCATTTTCAGCAGAGAACCTCACTCTATGGTTTAGGACTCTTTCAGCAAATGAGAGAAAACCCAGCCCAAGCTGGCTTAAGCAAAAGTGAAATTTGTTGGTTAAGCTACTTGAAAAGCCCAGGGAAAGATCTAGCTTCAAATGAAGCTCAGAGCAGGGCCTTGATCTCCATCACCAGGACCTGGTTTTTCTCAGTCTCTCTCTCTCTCAGCTCCATTCCTTCTGGTTTAAGTCTATCCTCAGAGAGTCTTTTCCCACCATGGAAACCAGATAATGCATATCGTTTCTGCTTGAAGCCCTGTGGGGCTTCTTCTACCTGCCTCTTAACCAGAAGCCTCAGCAAATGTCCCATCACATCCTATTAGCTCCTGTGGTACAGCACACCTAGACCAGCCACTCTAGACAGCAGAATGTGGTGTTCTCATTAGCAGAGGACTAGATCATGTGCTCCACTCCAGAGTCACAGGGTGGAGAAAGGAAAGGGGTGGTTCCCCAAGAGAATTCGGGTTTTGGTTGCCAACAGGAGGTGGCATGGATGCTGGGTGGTCAGACCCACCTGTCCTCTGCACCCAGAACCTACTTCATGAAGGCAAGTGGATCTTTTTTCAACTTCCCAGTTCACATCCTCTTTCTTTCTGTGATCTTAGAAGAATAGAATACCCTCTTCCTGTTAATGGCCAGCCTATCCACCAGTAGCCTTGACTCCTTCCATCTGGTCCAGGATCTGACTTCATCAGTCATGGTTACACTGTGGTTACTATTTCAGATGTCTTCACCTTCTCGTTTTCTACTGGCTCTTGCCTTGGTGTATAAACCTGCTTAGTTCTATCTTATAACACACGCACAAACACACATTATGTTGACCCATCTCCCTTTTCAGCTTCCATGTAATACATTGCCTCTTCTCATAAGGGTTCCACCTACCCCCCAAAATGTGTCTATGCTTCCTGCCTCTACTTTTTTCCTGTATCACTCGCGCTCAGCCTGCTGTCCCTATACCTCTATGACACCATACTTTCTATATTACTAAAGGTTTGTTCCTGAAGACAGAACCTGTTGTGTGTACTTTAAGGAAGAAGAGAGTTTTCCTTCCAATTTTGTTGAGTTATAATTGATGTATAGCACTGTGTAAGTTTAAGAAGTACAACATGATTTGATTTACACACATTATGAAGTGATGATCACAGTAAGTATAGTGAATATCCATCATCTCATATAGGTACAAAATCAAAGAAATGGAAATTTTTTTTTCTTGTGATGAGAACTCTCAGGATTTACCTGCACTCTTAACAACTTTCATATATAACATATAGCAGTGTTAATTATTTTTATCATGTTGTACATTAAACCTCTGGTATTTATTTATCTTATAACTGGAAGTTTGTACCTTTTGACTGCTTTCATCCATTTCCACCTTCATTCCCCCTCTACTTCCCTACCTCTACCTCTGGTAACCACAAATCTGATATTTTCTTCTATGAGTTTGTTTGTGGTTTTTTTAAATATAATGGACCTACAATACTATGTTAGTACCTGTTACACAATGTAGTGTTTCCATTTTTCTATACAGCTCAAACTTATCACCACCGTAAGTCTAGTTACGACATATCACCATACAAAGATACTGCAGTTATGGACTATATTCCCCACACTGCACATTTTACACCCGTGATTCATTTATTTTACAACTGGAACTTTATAACTCTTAATCTTCTTCGCCTATTTCTCTCTTCCCCGACACCGTCTCTTCTGGCAATCAGCTGTTTGTTCCCTGTATCTATAACTCTGTTTCTGTTTCATTATGCTTGTTCATTTGTTTTATTTTTTGGATTCCACATATAAATGAATCATACAGTATTTGTCTTTCTCTATCTGACTTATTTCACTTAGTGTAATATCTTCTAGGTTTATCTATGTTGTCATAAATGGCAAGTTTGCACTCTTTTTATGGCTGAGTAATATTCCATTGTAAATATATACCACATCTTCTTTATCCATCTATTGATGGGCATCTAGGTTGCTTCCATATCTTGGCTGTTGTAAATAATACTGCAGTGAACACAGGGGTGCATATATCTTTCTTAATTAGTGTTTTTGTTTTCTTCCATTAAATACCAACGAGCAGTATTTCTGTATCATATAGTAGTTCTATTTTTAACTTTTTGAGGAATCTCCATACTGTTTTCCAAAGTAGCTACACCAATTTACCTTCCTACCAACAGTGCACGAGGGTTCTCTTTTCTCCACATCCTCACTAACACTTGTTCTTTGTGGTCTTTTTGATGACAGCCATTCTGACAGGTGTGAGGTGCTATCTCATTGTGGTTTTGAATTGCATTTCCCTGATGCTTAGTGATGCTGAGAATCTTTTCATGTTCCCGTCGGCATCTGTGTGTCTTCCTTGGAAAAATGTCTACTCAGATCCTCTGCCCATTATTTATTTGGGTTGTTTGTTTTCTAATGTTGACCTGTATGAGTTTTTTGTATATTTTGGATATTAACCCCTTATCTGATATGTTGTTTGCCAATATCATCTTTCATTCAGTTGGTGGCCTGCTCATTTTGTTGATGGTTTCCTTTGCTGTGCAATAGCTTTTTAGTTTGATGTAGTCCTATTTGTTTATTTTTGTTTTGTTTCTCTTGCCTGTGGAGACATAGCTGAAAAAATATTACAACAACTTATGTCAAAGAGTTTACTGCCTATGTCTTCTAAAAGTTTTATGGTTTCAGGTCTTGCATTTTAGTCTTTAATCCATTTTGAATTTATTTTTTTGTGCCTGGTGTGAGAGAGGAGTCCAGACTGATTCTTTTGCATGCAGTTGTCCAGTTTTCCCAACACCATTTGTTAAAGAGGCTGTCTTTTCCCCATCGTATGGTTTTGTCTCCTTTGTTGTAGATCGACTGCCCATATAAGTGTGAGTGAGAAGAGATTTAATATAGGAAATTTGAAGCCTCTGCTTTGAGAAGCAGACTTTAAGGAAGCTGCTGCTAGTGTCAGAGAATCGTGGTAAAATAGAGCCAAATTTTCTGCTGCTTGGAGTGCAAGAGGATGATTTCAGGATGATGCCCAGAAGCCTATGGTAAATCTCCAAGGCCACCAAGCTTAGGTACATGTCCTCAGGGAGCCACATCTTCTCCTTCTCTCCTGCCCTCTAATTCTCATGGGAGCACCTTCTAGTTACAGAGTCGAATGGGAACGTTACTGTTGAGGGAGTTGGAGGGATATGGTTTCTAGCCTTTAAGCCCCTGCAGTACAATGGAAAGCTCAGAAGAGTAAGACTAGTCCTGAAAGTTAATAGATGTTAATAGTCTCTGGTACATTATCAGGCACAGGCACTTTGTTCGGCTCTCCTTGTTAAATCTCATGCTGGTAGTTCTGTCCCTGAGCTAATACTTATTCATCTACACTGTGAACTCCCCGCTGAGTTTTCTCATCTACTCTCGTCATTCTAGTCACCTGCAGCCTGCTGAAGCCTTTGTAACTCCACCGCTGACTTCTCTGTGAATTTCATGCTTGTACAACTCTTGGCTGGACCTTCTCATCTTATTCACCCATAACAACCACAAACTCAACCTGATTGAGAATGAAATCTTTAGCTTTGCTCCTGAACCCAATCTTCCTCCAAATTCTCTGTCTCCTTTAACCACATATTCAATCAACCACTAAATCTAATTTTAAAAATCTTTATCTTTGCCTTCTCTACTCTACTGTCCAGGCTCAATGACTCAGTGCCTTTTACCTGGGCCACTACAGTCTCCTACCTGGACTTCCGATCTCGAACTTCTCACCTTGAATCTGTTCTTCAGAGCTGAAGGGATTGATCTACTACATATTCTGCAATGATTCACTTTTGCTCAGAACCCTTGATTGGCTATAAGGTTAGAAAAAGGAAGGAATGATTCATCAGATAATTCTCAATAATTCATCAAAGAAAGTAAACAGATGAACTGCAAGTATTTATGAAAGACCAAATGAAGATCAGAATTGGAACAGAGAGACAAAAAATTGTATTCCAAATGCTTTGACTCTTATTACCCAGAATGAATGTTCCATTGTATCAGCTGAAGATTCAGAAGAGGAAAATCTGAAGAAGAATCCAATCCTTTATGCTCTAGTGTTTAATATGGAGTTTATCAGACAGTCTGGTTATGTTTGCAGACTTTGTGTTGACTTCTCATGTGTTCTTAGTTTATTTCTTATTTTCAGTAGGTGGATTTCAACGTGCAGGCTCTTTAGATACAAGATAGAATATGATGCATGGGAAGAAGATGGTCAGAAAAAGACAGAGACCAAGGGGAAATGCAACTCTGCTAGATAAAACAGAAGCAAAGGAAGAGTCCCCTGGAAGGAATAGTGTCCACCTGCCTTCTGCTACCCCAAAATGCATTGGTTAACCCGAATCACAGCCTTCACTGATAGCAGTGTTCTGGATGCTTCCTTCACCTGGGTCAGTTTGGCTCTGTGAGGAGAAAAGCTACAAGTAATATTGTCTAAAGGCCACTTGGAAGGGTGCAGAGGGGATAAGTACTGGGAAAGTAGCCTTCTGTCCTGAAAGCAGATGCACTTCCACAAACAGGTAACATCTGGATGCCCAAACTGGGCAGAGATCTCTGTGGCCATCACTTTCGCCTTGTTTCCTAGAGAGGGGACTTTCTTCAGTGTCGGGAGATCGGTGTGGACCTAAGACTGCTTCCCTCGCCATTCCCTGTCTGTCTTTCCCTATCCCCTGCCCTCTCTCTACCTTCTCTTTCTATCAGATCAAAATTCACTCTCATTTCCCTCACCGCTGACCATTTTCTCCTCCCTCTTCTTCTCCAGTACCACCATGCAATGGGTTATCTACTGCGGATCCTTTAAATTCTGACTCCGTACTGGCATTTGAGTCATTATGGAGACTGATGGTGAATGATATAGGAAATGAGAATAAACAAAAATTTTTAACATTTTAAGCACAAGTGCTGATTAATTTGGGGGCCAATTTAGGAATTAAATCTTCTACTGATTGATTAATATTTTACCTCCAGGAGTGGAAGCATTGTATATAAGCAAAACTATAATCCCCCAACGTATAGCAACTTGTTAATATGTTTGGCTAGAGCCTAATTAAAGGGCAAGTACAGTCTCTCTCCACTTACGAAAGAAAGAGGAAAGGGAAAGTTGGCCCTTTAATGCAATTGACAGTGATAATATTTGCTCGTTTCCTGATCTTTGCTGAACATTAGAGCTCTCAGCCCATCGAGACATAAAGTCAGCATGGGTAATGGTTAGTTAAGACCAATGTCTCTGATGTCAGACTGCTCAGGTTCATGTCTTGGCTTTTCCAGTTGCCAGATTAGGTGACTATGACAAAGTGTATTTGTTTTTGTTTTTTTTTTAACCTCTTCGTGCTGCCATTGGTCTGTCTCTGAAATGAGAATAGGGGTAGCTCGTGGGGCTGTTGTGAGGATTATGTGAATTGATATGAATACTGCATCTAGATCCGCTCTTGGCATATAAAACTTACATACATGACATACTATAAAAATGTATAATTGAAGACCAGCCTAAAAATTATTTTAAAATTGCCTTATTTATGGTTTTAGGGCACGCAGGGGCAATGTCTTCTGTCCAAAAGTGGAGTTCATACTTGCTCTGTACTGTTGATGCTAGGAGCTTCTTAGCAACGAGCACTTTTAAAGAAATGCTTTATAAAGTAGCCTGTCTGTTGAAAATCATTAGGTATTCATCCTAGAAGTCAAAGACCACATTCAAAGCAAATTATATGCATGTTTCCTAAAAGCGTTAATGTGCTAATCTGCTGGTTTCCTGATCTAGGCAAAATGCCACAATTTTCCACATGAGCAAAATACCATCATTCCTAAAGATTTCATATAAATATTACCCACTGTGCTTCACATTTCCAAGTGTGAATTTCCCCATGAGGGTCAACAAGCTTGAACTGGCATTGGGATCGGTAGAATGATTTCACTTCAAATTATAACCCCCAGTCCTTCTAATAAGGAAGAGTTGGCTGATTGGGGTACGAATTCCTTCACTCTAGTAAATAGTTGGATTCCTCATTATAACAACAAAACCATTACTTGCAAGACATCAGTTTTCTACTTTTCCCCTGGGAAATGTTGCTAAATATTTCTGGGGTTCATGGATGGTGCTATTGAATATTAAACAAAGGGAGAAGCCATCTTTTAGCCAGTGAGAGTGTACTTTTGATACGAGAGAAAGATAATGAGACAGAAACAGCACCAGAGAACAAGGTGAAAAACTACTTGGTTTTACTCAAAGGACCGTGAAGTGGAGGGATGGATCCAACAGGACTCTGGAGGACGCCCCTTCCCTCTTTCACGCTCAGTGTCTTATTTTACTGTGCTGTTACAAGCTGATGGCTTTTGCTCCTTAAAATGGTGTTAACCTTCTGAGCTTAGATGAAATCAGGAGATTATCAAACATTCAGGTGTTGTCCAGTTTTTCCATTCATGTTCCCAGGCTTGAATAAACGGTTGCAATTCTATGTGCTCAAGGTTTTCCTTTCTTTCCCTCTTTCCTTCCTTCCTTCCATCCTTCCTTCCTTCCTTCCTTCCTTTCTCTTTCTTTCTTTCTTTCTCTTTTCTTTCCTGCTTTGGCCTTCCTTCTTATTTTATCCTAAACAAGTCAACTCTTAAAAAATAATAATGATAATTCACGTACAATTGGGTTTACAAGGTATTCAGGGGAGCACGATGCTACATGTTATGTTTGAGGGTTAACACTTGAGCCATAGGTGGGGATTTAGACATGCCCACATGCCCATTCTTGGCCACATAACTCCCTTTTGCTTCAAATGCACTGTAGTGCTCTGTAATCTGAAACTGGCCGTAATTGGCATGTGTGCATTTTCCTCAGGGCTTGTTCGTAAGACTATCTTTTCTTGCTCTCTACTCAGTAGGCTCCATATTCCTTTAGGCCTCTTAGGGCTAAATTGCTTCACTCTTTTGCCAATAGTGTCTGCTCCTCTATGAGAAAGAAAATCACTAAGTTTCAGGAAAAAGAGCTAAATCTATCATTAATGGTATGTTGACCTTCTTGCAGGTGCTTTATATGTTATCTTAGAATTAGGGTTTATTGTCTCTACCTTAATCATCTACCTTATATTTGACATAATGTTGAAGGGTGACCTGGTGGCATGATTTGAAGTTATTTACGAACCATTAAGTAACTGGCGTCAAAGGTCTGATGCTGGTGGGCCCAGCGTTTCGGTGCTGCATTCCCTGCATGTTATCTTGACCACTGAAGATGTTCATTTAAATAGACTTCCAGTTGTCGTGTTTTTTATTCTGACTATAAAATCAATATATACATATTTGAAGACGATTTGGAAAAGCACCCAAAGTAAAGAGAAGTGAATAACGTCACTCATAACCTCAGCATTCAGAGATCATATCCTTGAACATTCTGGTGTTTTTCCTTTTGGGTGTTTCACACATACACCCTGCGTTCATAACCAAATTGCAGTCTCTCACTTGTGTGTGGCTTTGTCTCCTGTTTTTGTTTAGTCAGCATTATACGGTGAGACTTTGATGCTGACATCAAATACTCTTCAAAAATAGGATTTTTAAAAACTACACATTTCCTGCTTTCAAGTGCGAACTATGATTCGCTTTATCAACCTGCAGTGATTCCGAGTCTCACTCTCGGTAACAACGCTGGGATGAGATTCTGCCCTCCTCCGCCCTCCAGCCTAAGCTCAGCAGCGGCTCGGACGGTCCAAAGGAGAAACGAGCAGCTCTGGGCGCAGTGCGTACGTGCGCCTCACGCGTCTCTGCCCCGGCACGGTCAGGAGGGATGGCTTAGTCAGATAATGGAAGGGGCCCCGCTTGCCCCAGCGATGTGGCTTCTGCTCCGATCTTTCCGTTCCAGGTTCCCGAAGCATAAAATCACTCAAAGCCCTGGGCCCTGGTCCTAGGACCGCCCCAGGTCCCCCGCCCACGCGGCTCCTGCCCGCCCTCAACCCTCCCACCCACCCCGGCCGCCTGGCCGACCACGGCCCCCCTCGTGCTCTGCTGCCTCTCCATGAGATGCTCCTTTCATTCCTTTTTTCCTATTTCTTCTTCAAGTCTCCCAGTCTCTTCCTTAATGTTTCCTCTGTTCTTCACACAGTCAGTGGATACTCCCTCTGTCCTTCCTAGAAACTCTTTTCTCTCCCTTTTAGGTAATTCTAGGAGTTATTTTATTGTTCATATTTCTAGCTCCTGCACTGAAGGTGCTTGATTCCCCTTTGTAATTTCAGCACTGACTCCCTGCTCCATCCAGAGCTGGCATTCAGTAAGTGTTGACTGGTTGGAAGATGGAGAAATGAATGAATAAATGGTCCACTCTGAAGGTACAGGAACAGAATTATGCTCTGTTTGCTCTGCATAGCGTTGTGAAATTAGGATTTCCACGTTAATGGAAATGCCATTTTGTGTATGTGTTTTCAAAGCAACAAGAAATGTTTGAGATGAGCTAATAAATACATCCATAGAGATATTCAATACTGTCCACCGTTCCAGCCTCACTTGACATCTTCTCAGTGTCCCCATTGCCAGCCTCTCTGGGGTCTTCCTCCTGCCGTGCTTCCACTCGCCACAGGGCATTTGCACCTGCTGGTCTCCCATTCCAGAAGTTTCACCCCTTTCTTCCTTAATATGTTAACTTCCACTTATCCTCAGCTCCCTGACCCAGTCCTCATTTCCCCAAGAAAGGCTTTTCTGACCCCCCTTTACTGATAGGAATGAAAACAATAGTGAGTGGCAGTAATAGTAGCTGGCATTTATTGAGAGCATCCTATAGACAGGCACTATTGCCAGCACTTACACTGATCATCTCATATAATGCTCCACGACAACCCTGTCTCTGAGATGGGGACCATCATTAACCTCATTTAAAAAGAAGAAAAAAGCTCAGAAAGATCAGGCAGTGTGTCCAACTTCACACAGCTGAAACACATTCAGCTATTAGCCATTCATCCTCTGCAGCCTTCTCATCCTGGGTACAATTTGAGGTTTATTTGCATGAGTTGTTGATTAAAGTCTGTAACCCAGCAGGTTGTTAGCTCAAGATCTCTGGATCCCTACTCCTTATACAGAGCCAGTGCAGTTTAGTTATTCAACAGATAACTTGTTGAATGAATATATTGCTTCGTTTGATCCAATATTCCAGGCTAGTGTGGTCCAGGCAGTGTCACTATTTCTCTGTAACTGCCAGAAGGAAACTTTAACAGCACATATTAGCATGTACCCTTTTCATCTGAGTTCTGTTTCTCACTGTGCCATCTACAATGACAGAGAGTTTGTGTATGCTGATGTCCAGACAGCTGGTCTGACAGAGACATCTCTGTTAACTACACCCCTCCTCCACCCCGCCCGGGCCACAAGGATGTTATTTCAGTCCCAGCAGCCTGATATCTGGTTAGTGATACAGCACATTGCTGCATATAATCCTGAAACAATATACTTTGTCATTTGAAAAAAAAAGTTCCACAGCATGTTTGCCTTTTGGCCTAGTGGCAATGCTATGTCAGTCTTCAGGAATGTGTCTTTTGTATCCAAAAGCAAATTTAGCTTAGAGAAATGTTATATCAGCAGTTCACCAAGAGGTTTAATTGTATGCTTTGAATGGCAGAAGAGGGGAAACCCTTAAAATTCAGGTTAAATCTATTAAGCTGAACATCCTGGGTTTGGTTGGCCGCCAAAATACACCATGATAAGAGTTTCAAAAGCTAATAACAGGGGAGATTAAATTGGTGTCCATTACAGATTTGTGGAAAGCTATTTCTTTGCGTTAAGACTTAACAGCTGAACTGAATAAAGTCTTCACCCTTCAATTTTTTTGTTTCATTTAGCTATAATTGCCGTTTTGGCCCATGGACCCAATGTTCTTCATGATGTCTTGGCACCATTCCTTCATCAAAAAAAAATATATGATGAAAATTCGAAGTAGCAGACCCTATGCGAGATCCTTCATTTCAATATGGGAAACCATGGGTGGGGAAATGGGACACCAAACAAACTGTGTTTGAAGGAATACATTATTTGTGGGCTGTCATTTTCATTGAAAATGAGATGTTGTTGCTACTTCTTAGCTACTCATTGCCAAATCTCTTTGGGGCTGTGTCTCTGCCCATGTACTGGATCGGTTCTGTGGCCAACCAAATGCATAGGTGGTCTAGATGCAAACCCTTTCCTGCAATATACAATGAATTTGAAGAGTTTTTGTTTCCCTTGGCACTTTCCTATTTATCTCGGAAAATCTAGACTATAACACACGCTCATCTAATTGCAGAAGTGTTAGACATTTAACCGTATTCTCGGAACTTTGAATGATTTTCTAGAAAACAGCCACTAGGCACACATTGACTGAATTAGCATATCTTCAGAGTTACGAGGGGCTTGGAATAAGAAGATCTGGGGTCTATTCCTTATACTGACAACTGTTGCAGGTCTCGGGCTGATCACTTTTATCTCCTGTTTTTAACGTATGATGTACAATTTCCCAAATGCCTTCCTGCCCGTGCTGAGTTGAAGCAATAAGTGTCAATGATATCTAACTTCTTGCCACCATAAAGTTATTTTATTGCCTCCTTCCTCAACACCACCAGGGTCATCAGGGAAAGACCTCCCACCCCTCCTGCTTTATATGCAATATTGTAAACTAGTAAATAGTTTTCCCATTTAATGAATCAAAAGCCTATTTCACTATAATTCCAGTAAAAGCACAAAGGCCCTTGATGTTTGAATTAGCATGTGACACATTTCTTAAGTAAAGATATGGTTTCCATTTAATCTGATTAAATATTTTAGTAACTCTCAAAGGCCAACATTCTAAACTAAATAGTTTATAGACACCCCTGTCATTTCAGGGGCTCCAGACTGAGAATGGCCAAGCTAGGTAGAAAGGTGTCAGCGGTTGTCAATGAGTACAAAGAATTTCTTCAGATTCTCAATTCTGAAAATAAGTGCACTTTTAGTTACCTCTACCCTAGTGGTGAGGAGAAAATGTTACTAGGGTGTAAGTTCCTCTCTGGGAGAGAGTCTTCATTTACCTTTGTGACCAAGGCCCCCAGAGAGTAGCTGGTGTAGAGTAGGCCCTTTTGCGATAAGGGGTAAAAATTGAGGAATCTGAGGGGTGAGGTGTGGTGACAAGGTGGACAGGACACTGGGAGGTCACAGAGCAGATCATCAGAAGCTTCCCGTGCTCCCTGCTCTCCACCTGACATCTGTTGTCATGACAGCAGCTTCAAGGGGCCAGCCATGAAGTTATAAGATCTTTCTGGAAAGAATGTAGTGTCAGACCCTTTGTTTTTCAGTAGTCTAATGTCATTGTGGCCTGGGATTAAATTCTGACTTCATCAGTGATCAGTTATATGAATTTGAATGCGTTCTGTAAGCTCTCTCTACCTCGGTTTCCCAGCTGTAAAATGGGACGAACTGCCTCATAGATTAAAAGTCAGGTAACAAACGTTGAAAGTCTGTCACATCATAGGCACGGAACAAATATCATGCCCTTTCCCCATTCTTACCAATAAATCACACGGAACAGACCAGGCTCTGCCTCTAGCAGAGCCGTGGAGGCCAGGAGAGTAAAAGACACAGCTCCTGCCCTTCGAGCACATGGAACTAAACTTCACACACTTACATAGGGAATAGCTGCTGCCCGTGTCTTTGGGTCGGAGAGGCATTCTCCGGCTGTGCGGCCTGGGGACCTGGGCTTACGGATTTCCTCCAGTGCTTGGAGGGGAACTCCTCCTGGGTCTGAATCAGGAGCCCACAGCACTTCCTGCTCTGTTTTCAGCCTGACAAGTGTAGCACAGCAGTCTCAGAACACGCGCACACACACACGCACACACACACACACAAACACACACACAGCAAGCTAAGACGGTTTCTCTGTGCTGCTTACCTGTATTCACACACACAAGGTCACAAATCCTTCTTTCTAGGCTGTAAGGTAAAACTGATGCCTGCAAAGGAGGTGATGAAGGTTTTGTTGTCCCACACGGAGTAGCTGTAAATGGCTAAGCCTCCAAATAGCCAACATTAGTTCATTGAATAATCAAGATGATTTTTGATTTGTTTTTACCTCCTTGTACTACAATTCAATCAAGACTTTGGCAAGTGTTCAGATTTTTTTAGACCCCAGGACAGTCGATGAGAGTCACCATCCCTTGCACACAGCAGGAAGCCACCATCCTCCACCAGCCCTACATTCATTCTTATTCAAGGTAGAGAGAGACGTTCGCCACACGCTGGGCTAAGCCATGTCCAGGAGCATTCTCAGAACAATTCTCCACCAAGGGACCAATGAATAAGGTGCGAACCCCTCTTATGCAAGTCTCCCATTCCCAAAGCTAAGGGACAGACATTTTACTACACTGCTGGTGAGATGCCAGACAAACAGAAACAAGAAATAAACACAAGGTTTCTCAAGCAAACAAGCACTGTCTGGTTAGCCTATAGCTCAACCCAGAAACAACTGTCCTTCCTCCCTGTCCCTTCGATGGAGGGTGCAGCTTCAGTGCCATCGCTCTGCAGAAGCCTGACAGACTCAGAAAAGGGAAGAATGTGGCCAGCGAAGAGCACGTTTCCAACAAGCTGAGCAAACATGGCTTTGACGTCGGAGGGGAGTAGAGACACGGGTAACAAAGGAGACATGCACACATGGGGATTTTGTGGTACCTGGGCGGCTGCCCAGAGCACTAAATCCTGGCGTTGAGAATCCCTTTGAAGACCCTTCACAAGGCTTGGGAATTTCAAAGACGATCATCATAACTCAGAAAACCCTCCAAATGTCATTTTACCTTGTTCTTCTGCCTCCCCATTGTGCGGGCTGTCCCCAGTGACGGGCCGTCTTCCAGCCATCGCCCGGGGGAGGGGGTGGGCTGCAGCAGATGTGCACATCTGGATCACCTGCTGCTAACCCATCGGGCCCCAGCTTCCCTGTGGCTTTGGCTTCTACACGGCAGGAGAGGAGGGTGGCCTCATTTCTGAAGTAACTGAATCTTTCCGAATGAGGGTTTTCACTGTCAATAAAAACATTCTGTCCTGTTCAGGTTGACCAGTAATCTACACGTACTCCTCTTTGGTGGATGGAACGTTTCTCATTTCCTTGTCTGTGAACACGTGGCCCTTGGATTGTAGTCCTTATGAGGTATTTTTTAACAGAGAATACACAGCGGGGGGTGTTGGGAGAACCAAGAGTATCTCTTGTTAGATGAGTAACTTTGGCAAAAAGCAGCTTTGATTCTCACTCTAATTCTCCTTTTCCTCTGTGGGTTTTCAGCACAGTTCCTCTGAATACGGAGGGAAATCCAATATCTACATGGTGACTTTCAACCCTGTCCTGCCCTATTCAGTTCCCTTGTTTTTAATCATTAAGTGGTGAGTATACAATGACACTGCACATCTGTTTCTGGTCTGGGAAGATCAGTGAGGACAAGGGTGATTGAGAGCTACATTAGGTGAAGCAATTACAAAGAAATGTTAAAAAGTGGAAGTGTACCATTTCCCCATTTTATCTAATACATCCAACATCTGGGAAAGGATGACGTGAAGCTCGGTTGATGTGGTAGAGTGGGGGTGGTGACTTGTGGCGATGCATTAAATTTTAGCAAATGGCACACTTTGCAATAACCTAGCTGTAAAGATTGCCTGCTGGGAGACGTGTCTATGAGTGATGGCAAAACCCACTGGCATTTCATGGCAGAGTTTGCCCCCATGTGACTTTGAATACATGATTGCTTCTTTATGTTTTGTCTTTTAAAACAATCTGGTATTTAATTACAATTTGGCCTTCCCCTTTGATGATATTCTTCTATATGGGACTCCAGTTATCTAAAAAGCGCTAGGTAATTTTTAAAAGCACCAGACTTATTTCTAACAAGTAGCTTAAGCACCAGCAGAAACTGGTATATTAATATTAAACCCAATGGAAATGCAATTTTTAGTTTGAAGAATAAACATATGTTAGGAATTGCAAAAGTCAAAGTCCTCCAAGCAAGGTTAAGTTGCTCTTTAATACACTGAGTGTACATATTTAGAAGTCTGGGGATTTACAATCAGCCAGAGGACTATAACTTTCTCTTTTTCTGATTTGGTGTGTGTAAATTTGTAGCGCAAGTGTTTCATTTCTCTAGACATTTGCATTTAATTTGCTGCTGATTGTAATGTGAAAAAAGGGAAAAAATTTAAAAGGTAAGGAAACCATGCTCCAGAATGAATGCATTACATTTTAAGGATGACGCTAACATTTTCAGTTGTGTGTTTTAACCATGCCGTAATCTCAGAGAAGTGTGTGCAAAACTCTGCTCAGAGCATCTTTTTTTTTTTCCCCCCAAACCAACAACTTTTTATTGAAGCACAGTTTATTTACAATGTTGTGTTAGCTTCAGGTGTACAGCAAAGTGATTCAGTTACACATATATATTCTTTTTCAGATTCTTTTCTATTACAAATGATTACAAAGAGCATCTATCTATTTTGACCTTAAAGGAAGTATATCTAAAAATTTCAAGTAGTCAAAGAGCCCAATTCTGCCTTATAAAATAATATTTTATCTTGATCTGTGTCTTATTTCATCACTTAAAAGGACAGTCTATCACTTTCAACCTTGATTCTCACAATCTTAGGTCACTGTTGGCTTCCCCGTATGATGAGAAGGACAGTGTGCATGCTTTTTCCTTTAGTGTCTCACTTGTCTCTTTTTTGGTTGGGTGTTTTCTTGTTTTGTTTTTAACCTGCCACTTTGAGGAACTTAAAATCAAAGAGGGAGGGAAAGCAAATAATTAAAAGAAAGTAGTATGATGCTGCCGTGACATTTAGAGTGTTCAGAGTGATTTACAGTATGTCTGCCTTTGGGAAAATTTGGGAATTTGTATACATTAGAGATTTGACTCCATAAGGAGATTTTTCAGTTATTAGGACCAGTCCCTTGGGGATGGATCTGGCAGCCAGCCAAAGAACAGGAATCACTGAACTTGAGGCACCTTCTCTTGTTGAAGGGCGCACACACGGTGGGATTAATGAGATTAAATCTATCAGGCAGTGCCAGTGCCTGGACTCCTGAAGGACCTGCTCTGGGCTCCCCTAATCCCAGCAGGCGCCCCCCAGACACACTGTACACAGACAGCCTGTCATGGGGAGAGGATAAAAATAGAGAGAAAAGGGACACACTTGTGTTGCTGCTGTGTTTACAGAGCCCAGCTTTTTGGTCTTCAGAGGTCTTAGCCTCATGGAGCTGTAGGTGGTTGTTTTTCGTTTATTCCCCCAAAAGAATGTGAATGGGGAAAATATTGCAAACATCCCCTGCTTCAGCATTGTTTGATTTTTTTTTAAATGAATACAAACAGCTCCTAGCAGATGGCTGAAACAATTCTGCTCTTCACAAAACCTCTGCAGATGACACCGAATGTTAAGAAAATAATTCTTTCAATTAGTGTGTGGCCAGTGCACCTGTGAACTGGAATCATCCAAGGAAACATATCCGTGAATGTGAGGGAGAACAAGTCAGGGATTCATCCACCCTGCCTTCTTCTATTGCCACATTCGCGCAGATGTGAATCCTGGGGGTCAGATGCTGGAAGGACCGCCCGCCTACAATCCCAGGAGCATGAGAAACAGGAGTTCAGATCAGGAAAACGATTAATTCCAACTGTCCGCCACCAGTATCATTTCCCCTTGTTTTTAAGGATGCTTGTTTTTTATATTCTTCCTCAAATCATGATATGTAATTCATGGGTCCTTGGAGACAGTTGGCTATCTGGGACGCTGACAATTTACCAAGCCCTTATTCTTCAGAAACATTGATGAACATTCCACTTGTGCAGCATTGTGTTGGTATAGGGATATAGATGTGAGTAAGACCTAACCCTGCCTTGGAAATGCTTATGCTTTTTGCTGGAATCAGTTCTCCTTCTCTGCTTCAGCAATATATTACAGGGTGTCATCATCTCATGTTTTTCAGGGTTCTATTTTTGTCTGTGGGAGTAAGTAGGGGTTTCATCTTGTGTATCGATTATTGGATTGCTCTGTAACAAAGCACCTAAAAATAATGGCTTGAAACCACTACCATTTGTTAATGTTCACAAGTGCAGGGACCAGCTTAGATGATCCTTGCAGGGCTGACTCGTTCATCTGTGGTCAGCTGGTAGCTCAGTAGGGATTGGCTCAGACTAAGATGGTCTTCCTTGACATGTCAAGTAATTGGCCGTCTCTTGGTTTGAGTGATGGAGTGACTTGGCCACTTGTCTTTCATTATCCAGAAGGCTATCTCAGGGTCATTTCAAAGAATGATGACAGGTTTCCAAGGAAGCCAGTGACAGCATCCTTTTTAAAGCCTAGAGTCACAACTGATACAAGGTCCCTTCTGCTGTGTTTACTTGGCCAAAGCAAATCATAAGGCTATTCCAGATTCAAAGGTAGAGAAATAGAATCCACCCTTTAAATAGGAGAAACTGGAAAGTCACACTGGAAAGAGTTTGGATGCAGGACAGTGGGAGAACTGGGGCTCTTTTTGCAACCATATCCTTCTTATTCTTTAGAAATTGTCCAGCGAGTGTTCACCTGTCACGTCCTACACCTTGTTGGATTTTATGAACCTTGCCCAAGAATCAGGTTTTCTCTGAGCATCACCTGGATCTTCTTTAATGTGTATAGGCCGTAATCTCTAAGTAGTACTAGGGATAAGGAAAAAAAACTGTTAAGAAAAGGAGGGGGTGTTGCAGAAGAATTTGTCAAATCCTTTAATATGTTAGTGTGCCTCTGGATGGCTTTTGTATATCCTAGTCTTATTTGATCTTTTTTCAAGAAGTCACATGTGTTTCAGGGAACAGTGTGTGGAAAATGGTGCTTCAGGATGTGTTTCCAGTCTTGATCATTTACCTGTGAAGTGCCAGCTGTGGCGAGAATCAAGCTCTAGACCAAAGAGAAAGACTGATAGACAAAGGAAGTGGGGGGGCATTTGGGTGCTTGGAGCCTGTTCGGGCTTTCCTTGTGAGGGTGGTGCCTGGATGTAAACGCCTCTATGTCGTGCCATGGCATCCCTGGAGCTGGACGGGTCCTTGGAGAGTGCCTGAGGAGACGTCTCAGACCCTTCACTCCCACATGGCTTTCCCAGTGTCGCACGGCTAGTGACGTCCCAGCTCAGCTGGTACAGCTTCAGCCACTGCACAGACTGGCTGCAGTGGTAAGACTGCCTCATTCTCACCCTTGTGAAGCTTATAATCCACATTCATATCGATTGCTCACCCAAACAACTCGCCCAAAGCCATCTCGTAAGAGATGTGAAAGTATTTGATGATGACAACTATGTTCTTTTCGTTAAGTGTTTGCAGTTCTTCCAAAACCCATATTTGGAACATGCATATACTTACACAGAGACAGTTCCGTCATCTGGGCTTCTGTACCTTTTGATCATTTTGCCATTTACAGTGCGGTTGCTACTATATCAATACTTCTGTCTGCATCTGTTCCTAAAGTCCTGTGCGAGCATCTGGAGGCCAAGAGCCGTGTCTAACGCACCTTCTTTTCTTTTCCCACTGTTGCCTGGTCCTAATTTAGTTTCTCAGTGCACCTAGAATGACTGGTAGCCTTTGTTGATCAATACAATAATTTATGTTATGGATTATTAATTACAGAATTATGCATTCACAAGTGAAAGACATGGGAATTATTCATGTATTGTTTCTTTGATGACAAGAACTCCTCTTAGCAACGGTTTTACAACTGGAGTTCTTTCTCTCTTTTACACAAAAGCAGGTAATCCTGGGCTAAGTACTTCACGTTTGTCTCCAATACTCTTAGAGAGTAGAATCAACTCCAGATAATGCTGGCTTTTGATGCCTAATATTTTAGCAGGGGTGGGGTTGGGGGTGGGAATAATAGGCATAGAGATTTAGGGCAAATTAATGTTTTTAAAGATATGATTGGCTTATTGACTTTATGACATTCTTGTCCCATTGTTTGTTTTATCTATTCACTCCCACTGAAGATGGAAACCCTCAAATCATACATACTGAAGACCCTCATGGGTCAGGCAGGTTCTTTGAATGGGAAGCTCCTTTCTGAGTTCCTTCTACAGTCAGGGGTAAAATCTGCCTTGTTTGGCTCGGAACCCAGCCCATGGGCTATGACCTGGAGGGCCTTGGAGGGTGTGGGCTCCCTTCAGGGGAAGCATGTTTTGCACATGCCTTGTCCGGGTGAGAGAGGAACGGGGCACACGAGGGTGTGTTTGTCTGCCTGACACACTTCACAGTGGAGCATCATTTTTACACTTCTCTTCACTTAGCTGAGTGTCAGAGCTGGGGCTTATGCCAGATGATTCCACACCGGCCTCACTCCAGGACTGACCAGGAGACCTAAGATCAGTGTGCTGAGAAGTCACCGGGCGTGTCTCAGTGCGTGTACACGTCTGCATGTGTTTCTATGTGTTGAATACGAGCTCTCTGTACTGTTGCCAGAGCATCCGGCAAAATACAAACATCTCCATGGAAAACTGGATCTCATCTTTAACGTTTTCTTTATTGTTCACAAAACCTACATGGGAGCTCACTAATGCTTCACATCTGAAGTTTGGGCAGTGGTCCTGGGGTCTTCTCGTTAGTAATCCTGCACTGGAAATGTCGCTATTAACTGAAGACAGATGATAACCCCCGAACACCACCACGTGTCGCTCATTTAGCCTCCTGCCATAGCAGCGCGATTATAACCAATGGCCAGGCTCCTTCTTGGAGCTGCCACAGAGAGTGCCAGACCTCACCCCGCTGGGTGAGGGAGGAGCATCCTCGCCTTCGGAGCAGAGCGTGAAATGAATGACAAGCAGTTTTCCATCGGAGTAAAAAATCACCTCTCTCAGACTAAATCACCAAGGCTCCAATCAAGGACCTTGATGACAAGTGAAATTAAATAAAACACGAGTGATGAAACACTGTAATATGTTTACGGTGAGCTAGTCCAGACAGCTGATAATTAACTGTTGCCCAAACAGTCACTTGGCAGGACATGACCATAACCAGGACACAGAGCAGTAGTTCATTGAAAGGACTAGTAAAGATCTTTGCATCTTTGAAGAAATATGTGAACTTCAATGGGGAAAGGATACAGGGAAACCACTGACCCTTCCAGGGCACAGGCTGCCTGGGAGTCTGGGTTCTGACCCATGCTGGTTTTTAGCTTGCACATTCTTGTCTGCCGTGGTAATCCTGTTTACGTGGTGCGGTCACAAGCAAATGTCTCCATGTGTTTTCTCCTGAGCTGCCACCCACAGAACCTACAAAAGTGGAAAACAAACGCAGATGCGCACAATTTAAATAAGTTAAAAAAACATGTTTTTATTATCGGCCTAGATTCTTACACTTAAAATAGTTTTGGTTTGAATCTTCTTCAGTCCCCTGTTTTTGCTGAATTTGGAGCAACCCTGCAGAGAGGAAAGATAGTATTTAGAAAAGAAAACAAATTCCCCAAAGGAACTTAAACAGAATTCACATATAAAAAGAAACCAAGACACTAAAAAGAGGCTTGCAGGTTCCCTGACTGCTTGTAGTCTTGGTTTCCTTATCTGTGAAATGAAGTTCGGACCAGATGACCCAGTGGTCCCCTCGGCACTCCTGCTTCATGAAATATTACTGGAATTTTATTCAAAGAATGTGCCGAAGCTAAGGCCAAACACATATGATTTAAATGTGATTCAGAAGAAGAAATGATCATACAATATAACCCCTAATCCAAATTTCTCCCGTGGTCCCCATGGTGTGTACATAGAGGGGATGGAGTCACACCCTGACGGCCGGAATCTGGTGGATCAGACTTTTCAGTTGACGTATGAAGAGATGTGTGTGTCCTCCTTTTTGGGGGGATTATATTATTTTCTGTCTTCATCCGATTCCCTTCCAACCTTGTAAGTACCATTCTTTGGAATGTCCTTGTAATCCAACTTTCATTTATTTCTGTAAAATGTGTATCCTTGAAAAACATGTAGTATTATTTTATTTTTTAAAATATATATAGGATATTTGCTACAAATCTCATTCTGTTTTACTTGTTTCACTTATATTTTTTAGATTTATTTCTTTCACTATGTTTGTTAGATTTTTAGGTCTCTTTCTCTTTCTATATATATACATCTTTGCCCTGTTCCTCAAAGTGACTCTTTGAAGTGTCATTTGAAAGAGTTCTTCAGACAAAAAACCATCCCTTTGGGATGGCGGGTGGTGGTGGTGGGTGCCGGGAGAGAAAGGGTACCTACAGTCTGGGTCAGTGACCTCATGTCCATTTCCCAGTTTGCCATCTTTATGTATCCCTGTCTCATCTTTTGTGACACTTGTTTTCTTCCCCGCCCCTGGGGGTGGCCTTCAAATGGTCCACTTCTGGGATTTGCAGATTTCCTAATGTGGTCCTTCTTCTTTTTCGTCTGTAGGTTATTTCTGCATACACATGTGAAGAAAAGCAGTGTGTTCCTGGCTGTTGTTTCATATAGTGCAAAATAGAGATAGTAAACAGAAAAAACATATATATTTATCATTGCTTCTGATCATTGTATTGTATTCTGATGACTGAATACAGGTTACACTTTATGTGTTCATGTCCTTACTGATGGAGCTTTTGGTTGCCCTGATTTTCATCCATAACTGTATGAAGAACATCTTTGTGCAAGTCTCCGTGGGCATCTATGTGAAAGTTATCATAGGACATGCGCTCAGAGATAGAATTGCTGGGTCCTAGGATATGTGAATATGCAGGTGCACTTACTGTTCTGAGACTGTCCCCAGAATGAGGTCAGACACCCACCAGCAGTCTGTGATGGCTCCTAATTTCGACCCATCTCTGTATTGAAGTACAGTCAGTTACAATTTGTCAATTTCTGGTGTGCAGCACAATGTCCCAGTATGCATGTACAAACATATATATGTTTTCATATTCTTTTTCATTAAAGATTATTACAAGATACTGAATATAGTTCACTGTGCTGTACAGAAGAAATTTGTTGTTTAAAATCTATTTTTTTTTACAGTCATTGCTGAGTAATTTATTTCTTTCATTGAAAAATTTTAATACTAGCTTCTTCAAGCTCACTTGAAGTACTGCTTTTTTTCTCATTTAGTTAATAACTATCAACAAAATTCTGATACAGTGACTTCAGATCAAAGCTGAAGCTGTCACTGCTTTTTTATTTTTATTATTTATTTATTTCAACATTTTTTATTGATTTATAATCATTTTACAATGTTGTGTCAAATTCCAGTGTTCAGCACAATTTTTCAGTCATACATGGACATATACAATCTATTTCTATATATAGTGGCTAACATTTGCAAATCTCAAACTCCCAAATTTATCCCTTCTCACTTCCTTTCCCCTGGTAACCATAAGATTGTTTACTATGTCTGTGAGTCTGTTTGTTTTGAAGATGAGTTCATTAGTGTCCTCTTTTTTTTTCTTTTTTTTTAGATTCCACATATGAGTGATATCATACGGTATTTTTCTTTCTTGTTCTGGCTTACTTCACTTAGAATGACGATCTCTAGGTCCATCCATGTTGCTGCAAATGGCATTATTTTATTCTTTTTTACAGCTGAGTAGTGATCCATTGTATAAATATACCACAATTTCTTTTTTCTAGTTATCTGTCGATGGACATTTAGATTGTTTCCATGTCTTGTCTATTGTAACTAGTGCTGCTATGAACATCGGGGTGCATGTGTCTTTTCGAATTAGAGGTCCCTCTGGATATATGCCCAGGAGTGCGATTGCTGGATGATAGGGTAAGTCTACTTTAAGAGAATCTCCATACTGTTTTACCATAATGGCTGCACCCATCTCTGTATTATTTGACTCTCTACTTCTTGACAGTCTGATGAGAGTAAATGGCGTCTCCCTGCTGTTTGAATGTGCATCCTCTGATTACTCTTGAGGTCGAGTATCTATTACATACTTGATAGAGACCATACTATGACCACTACACAGTTCTCTTTCTAGACATATGGGAAGGCTGCACTTCACAGCTTCCATTACAATTAGAATGTGTTCACATGAATGAGTCCTGGCCAGTTGAATGTGGGTGGTGTGTGATAAATATTAACATTTATTAATTACAATCTCGAACTGGTTACTGCAGATATCCTCACTTTGCCCTTTTCTCTTTCCTCCTTACATGGCTGGGAGGGGTCTGTTTGGAGTAGTGGAAATCCATGCTCGTTCTTAACTTAAGGCGTATGCTATCAGCAAACATCACCATCATCGTGGCCCAGAAGTTGAGTGACCTGACAATGTAACACCATGGAGCCCTTGCCATATGAAGTCCCAGCCAAAACTTGACACAGGAAATATATGGGAGAACATCTTATTTAAGTGAGAACGAGCTTTGGTTATGTCTCTCACTGCACCCAGGTTCTCCTTCTCCCCCTCAACCTTTCTGTTTTCCTGACTCCCATCCGCTGATAATGAGCTAGTCTTACCTGCGGATTTCTTTCTGGCTCCCCTAGAACATCCTCCAGAGCACTTCTGACCAGAGCAGCTAGAGCTTCCTTTGGAAAGGATTAAAATTGCTTTGTCTGTTTGTTTTCCTCCACGCTTACTTTGTTCTCTAGCAAAGTGTAGTACCCTTTGGAGCCTGAATGGGGAAGACCCAACCTTATCTGCCCAGGTAGGAGGAGGCAAGCTGCTTGCGCATGCTTTGGTGGAGGTGATCGAACACTGGGAATCAGGGTAACCCTCCACAAGTTGGCTTTGTTGATCATGAAGATGGAAGGCTGGAGCCAGATGTTTTGGGAACAAAAACAATGGCCAAGATCTGTCTTGCTCTAGTGAAAACAAGAGGGGATCCTTGATTAAAACACAGTGAGATACACTGGAGTGAAGCCCAAGTGTTCTATCAAATGTTGGCCAAGTCATTCTAGTGTCTGGTGTCTGAAGAGCAAATGTAGTAGATTCAGGCAAAGATTCTGGAGGAGAGGAGTGAGAGCAGCATAAACTGGGGAGGCTGGGGCCCAAGAAGAATGTACTAAGCAGTTAGCTGTCCAGGACCAGACTGGTTTTCCTAATAGCACAAATTCTTTTTATTTTTACCATCTGAGGCCTCTGCTTTTCACTCTGCCTTGGTCATAACTGGCCCCCAAGGAGCAACAAGACTGTCAGGCCCAGGTAGGTCCTTGGTAGCTCACTTGCTGCCTGGGCTCCGACCCGTGGCCCTCCTTTGCCTTCCTCACGTGTCTGTCATCCACCCGCCTGGCCAGGCGTCAGTGCTGGATTGTGTGCAAGCCAGATGCCACCCAGGGACAAGCTGGCACTAAAACTAAAGAAAAGAACACTCCATACTTGATTTCTATGGCTTATAGGAAATCAGGAAGGCTTTCCCCAGATTTTTGAGAGCGTCTGAGAGACTTTTGTTTTCATGCTCACTCATGACTGAGCTCCTGAACCGACAGGATCAGTTCAGGGCAGGGGTTTTTCTCCGTTCTATTATGTACGAAGTTTCCTCAAATTTGGAAACCAGATCCCCATTTGTTTTCTTTTCCACATCACACACACCCCCTTTATAAGATCTTTGTGTGCATAACAGGTTGTACAGAGAGTTTGAACAAATAGAGTGGTTTATATCATAGCAACACAGACCAGCTTTATATAGAGAGAGAGGTGGGTGGAGGTAATTAGGTTTTATTTATTTATTTATTTAACGGAGACACTGGGGATTGATCCCAGGACCTGGTGCATCATACGCATGTGTTCTACCTCTGAGCTACACCCTCCCCCCTCAATTTAATATATATTGAATGATAGATATTCTTGTTCCCTAAATCTTTTTAGCCGCTCTGCTCCTGGGACTTTCCCATTGACCAGGCCTCCTCGCAGAAGACGTCCGTCTCACATCTAGCTTCTCTGTCTTTGATTCATCTTAAAAATAACCAAATTTCTCCTGTTTTTGATTGATACCAATTTGGCTCTCATTAGCATTTTAAACCCTACTTCCAAACTTAGCTCCTTTTAAATATCCAAACTGTGGAACTTTTAAGAACTGCTTGCAAGATTTGATCAGAAATCTTAAGTCAAGGGGCCAACTTCATCTTCACTTCGGTGTGGAAGGGGATTAAGATTTCTCAAGTTTCAAGGGCACCTCAAAATTCTGTACTTGGAATTGTGCAGAATAAAATACACTTTTTGTGCCAAGGCCATTTCTATGCAAGGGTGTTGGGTGTAGGAGTGTCCATGAATCACTCTTACACGCCCCCAGCTGGAAAAGCAACTCCAAGTCCATGATAGGTGATGGCACCATCCCAAACATGAAGGTCTGGCGCACGAGCTTACGCAAAGGGCAGCATATCCTTAGAGAAAAATGCGAAGTCATGAAAACATGCTCAAACTGTCTGCAATTGGAAACTTAACATTTAAAAAAATTTTTTATTGAAGTATGGTTGATTTACAATGTTTCATTAGTTTCAGGTGTTCAGCAAAGTGATTCATATATATACATATTCATATGTATATATGTATATATATACACACACGTTCTTTTTCAGTTTCTTTTCCAACATAGGTTTTACGAGATACTGAATATAGTTCCCTGTGCTGTGCAGTAGGACCTGGGTGTTTGCTTCCACGTCTTGGTTACTGTAAACAGTGCTGCTATGAACATTGGGGTGTATGTATCTTTTTGAATTTCTTTGGGATCTATGCCCAGGAGTGGGATTGATGGATCACATGGTAAGTCTATTTTTAGTTTTTTAAGGAACCTCCATACTGTTCTCCATAGTGGCTGCACCAATTTACATTCCCAACAACAGTGTAGGAGCGTTCCCTTTTCTCCACACCCTCTGCAACATGTATCACTTGTAGATTTCTGATGATGGCCATGCATTGGGAAACTTTATTCATCTCCCGATGCTGCATTTCGTTGATTCTGAGAAGCAGACTTTTAACCTTTCTAACTGGAATGCATCTGCGATTGCTGTTTAGCCTGTGCACGTTCATACTTGGTCATAGCTGTTCGTGCTGCTGTCATTTCCTGGAATAATGCTAAATATAGGTGAGTTTAATTGTTTTTTAAAATGCCTTAAAGAGATTACATCATGAACTGGCACTGAAGTTTTATTATGCACATAGAAAGGCACAGAAACAGAAAAGTATGGTATATAATAAAATCTATAATGAGTCTCAAAACATTTTTCAATAATATAAAAATATTAAGTGATAAGAAAATACTATGTCACTTTAATTGGTGGCATTTTTTTCCTCCTTAGTAGAACATAAAATAATGATTTAACTTATATTTAGTGGAATATAACAGTCATCCTACATGCGTCTCATCACTCAACTTTTAGGTGAAGAGAGTAGGCAACAAAAATTTATACCAGTTTTTCACAGAGATTGGCTTGACGTCTTTAGAAACTTTGATGGAAAAAAATAGCCTCAACATCCCATTACTGTTTCTTTCAGATCAAAGTACTAGGTTTTGTATATCTCATAAAAATACCCTCTCTCACCAGGTAGCTCTCACTCTCCCCTTCCTCCAGAACCCCCATCACAGTGTGTCAGTCTTGTGGACGTTAGAGATATAATAAGAAAAGTATGTTTAGGGGGAAATTAGAACTGACAACTGACGTGCCACCCACTTCCCACTAAATGATAATGGTTATTTGCTAAAGCCCTGGGGATTAAGTCCTTTTATATCAGCTTTAATAAGCATGGCAACCAAATCACAAACAGACCTCAAACCAATTATTATGATGCCCCCAAGTGTTGCAAACATTGATTCATCCAAAGGTTAAGTTCATCCAAAGGCAAGAAAAGGCTTGGTGCCAGTGACATGTTCTAACGTGCCCACCTCCAGACCACCACCCCTCTCCTCCTGGATTAAGATTGCTCCTTTTTTAAGTGGGTGAGAAGAAGTCAGAACATCAGATTTAGTGGGGTGATTAGTGGTGTAATAAAAAGCTGGGTACCAGTTAGTTCAAGGAATTAAAATGTTATTGCTTCTTTTCAGGACCAAGGCCAAGGCTGGACAGCTTGGTGGATTAGCATCTCGTAGATGTTTCCCACTTGGAGCTCATTCTGTAAAGTTGCATGGCAAACATACCAGCTCTTACCATACAGAGACTACAGCTCTGTACTCTCATGATGCTTTAATGTTGTTTCCTTTTCTGTCCCTGAGGATGGGAAAAAGCACCGATTTTGAAATTGTATCTGATTTCTCACCACCTGCATTCTTACAGGTTTTTCCTTCCATGAGTCTTTAAAGAAAGGACTGAACACATTGACTTTCCTTGTTCAAATTTGTCTCAAATTTTCCCTGAACAGTTTCCCTATAAGCAGATCTTTCTAGCCTGTCCCAGAGAGGAGTTCTGTGTAGGACAGGTCAGTCTGTCCTCAGAATTTCTTAGGCTTTTATTGATACTACTGACCTAGCAAGATCACACCTTGATATGTCTCTGCATGGCAAACAAGCCTTTTCTCCTTGGCCAACAGTGGGAGCAAAGTAACAGCAAGAACTCTGTCTCCAGGTATGTCAGAATGATTGACTCAGATGCTAATTTAGTTCTTTTCCTCCCTATATTTCCCTCCCCCAGCCCTTTGCCCAAAGAAAATTTCATTGCTCAGATAGACTCTGTCTACAGTCTTGGGATCTCCCTGTCTTTTGTAAATACCTGAACTTGTAGAAGAAACTGAAAGTCTCCAGAAGGGAACGGAAGGATGTGCCCATAAATAGGAAGCGGGGCAAGAGGAAGATATACCCCAGCTTGGAAAAGTAGAGAAACAGTAGAGAAACATGCAGATACTTCAATTAGTGGGGGCATTTGACTTTGATCACTCTCTGGGGAAGTGGCAGAACCTCAGAGGGAAAGGCAGGCCCAGTTAGGAAGGCTGGATCCTGGGAATGGACCAAGGCAAACATTCCTATGCCCTACATGCTGCGCATCAGCAAATTGCCCCTGGACGGCAGGGGAACATGCAGGGGCCGTTGTATGATGATACCCTTGATGACAATGGATGGAAGACTGGACACCCTTCTCTGTCACTTAAGCCTCCAGATTCTCATCACACTATCCAGGAAGGGGAAGGAATCCCCATGTGACGAAGACTTAACTTCCCACTAGTCAGATGGGGACTGCATATTAGTTAAGTCAACTTTTCAAAAAACTAAAGGAATACAATATTTCTTGGTCACATTTGAGTTGGCACAATAATATTCTCCCTGCTTTATAGGAATTTTTGTAGTTAGATAAATTCCTGGGGATGGCCTTTGAATCCTTTGTACCTGGGCAATATACCTATTGAGAAGGTGATTATTTTCAAAGGGCTCAAGACTAATTTCCTAATCTCCTATCCTTGTCGAAAATTGCATGACATATCCAACAATTCACTTGATCGATGTTCCCTGAAGAAGAATTTTTGTCATTTACTTTGGGTGGTGAAATTGTGTGTGCATGCTAAAAGAGGTGGATGATGTAATTTTGGAAACAATGCCAAAATATTTTATGACTGTGATAAACTGGGAAAGGAGTGCCAAGTCCCTGAAATTAACTGGATGTGAAAGGAATCAACGTAGAATAAAAAGAGAACAAGAGATTGAAAGCAAGAATCATTCAGAGTAGACTGTACGTAGAATACGGGCAACACTTGATTCAGTGTAATTAGGGCAAAAAACAATCTGTCGCAGCAAATTCATGATGAATAACTGCTGTTCCTAAGCAGGTACAGTATTATGAACAATTGTTTGGAGGGTGACCTGTCCATACCTTTGCATATTTATTTCTTCAGGGAGAGGTTAGATAGAAAATGGTCCAGCACACAAACAGCTCTTTTTTAAAATTTTGCATTTATACCTTTTTATTATTCCATTTGGTAAACTCATTTTGATTCCAAAAATACTATATTTACAAAATGTAATGATAAACGAGTCATAGCCGTTACTTAATGAATACACTAGCTAGCTAGCTGCTTCGTCTGTTTTTCTAGGTGTCTGATAATGGTCATAGTAGAATTGATTCTGGCCTCATCGATATCAGGGTTTGAAGCGACAAAGCCAAGTGCTTACATATTATTGCATATGTCAAAATTAGTCATTTAAAAATTAACTAATGTCTAAATTATACACTTAGCTTTGAAGGTGCACTATGCATGTGAAGACAGATAATATTCTTAAAGAACCTGTATGCTGCTTTGCTGTGTGCAACTTCCTTATTTTGAAGTTTGAATCCTGGTTCAGGGATTTATTACTTATCTGACCTTTGGGTGATTTCTTAACCTCTCTGCACCTTGGTTTTCTCGTTTGTGAAATGGAGATGAAAATAGTATTTATGCCATTGAGATGCTATAAGATTCCATGAAGTTAATACCTGTAAAGCACACAGAAGGGCTTACAGTCAAGTGTGAGTGCTATGCAAACTGTGTTAAATTAATACACTTACTGAACATTTATTCATTACTACTAGGTTTAAAACACTTCTTTGTGCAGCATAAGGATGTCAAAATGGTCCTTATCCTCAAGAAGTTTGTGGCTTTACAGGGGAAAACCTGGACTGTACACAAGTCTGAAATCATTACTGTAAAAGAGCTTGGAAGGCCGCTCAGCAGACACACAAAGACCATTGAAGGACAAGGGTTGCACCATAGACCTGCTAGGGTGACTGTAAAAGGACTTCTGGTTTAGTCTGGAATGTAGGAAAATAGAAGCTTTTCTGCATGACTAGCTGTTCTCCAGGGCTGTAGAAGTTGGAAGTAAAACGAAGTGAACCCATGTTATTTCAAGAGTATTTTAAGCTGGTGTAGAAGAGTTTCCTGGCAGAGATAACTGTCACATGTAAGAATGTGTGACATTTGTGGGGAGGTCTTAGTGTAAAAAGGCTGCCTCTCAGAGTCCTGCTCAATCAGCAATGTGGCAATAAAAAAATGCATGACACATCCATTTTCATGCAATACCTGTGAATTTATTATTGTCAGTTCATTTATGAGTCTTGAATAATCTTACCAATTACAAAAATTGGGGCCGAGAACAAGTTTTGGTATTTTCAACTTCAGATGCATTTTCTTGGCCATCAGGTAGGGCTTTAATATCATTTTTACACATTTTTTTTTATTGGGAACATTTAATAATGTATGCTTGGGAATCATCACCTCCATTTTCTCTCCGGATGGACTGAACTGATCACCAGGGGAGCAGAATTACAGCGAACTCCAATTTAGACCAAATAATGTCCTTGCTGCTTTTCACACGAAAAAGAGGGATTTACTTTTTGCCTCTCTGATCATCCGATTTTTTTTTTTTTAAATCAACGGTAACAAGAAGCCAGGATAAAACCTTTATGCTGAGTTCATACTGCTAAATTTCATGCAGAGGAGCAGAGAGGGAAAGGGTCTTGGAGGCAGAGGGAGGAGAATTTGGATGAGAACCCAGCAGGAAACCAGCACCACTCTGCGTGATTTCCTTGGCAGTAAAGATAACAATAAAAAAAATAAGTCTCACTTATTTAAATAAGTCTAACAGAGTCTAAATATAGCCAAACAAATTGCAATAGGAATATTTTTTAAAAGATGATAAAATAAATAACAAAAACTAAAAAAAGAAAAGGACAAAAATATTTGTGATATGTGTTTTTCATGAAAATGGCTGAAATACCTCTTTTCTGAAATATCAATAATCCCTGAGAGACGACAGCAGAGGAGGGTAAAAATGCAGGAACGTCTGGCTTCTACTTGGCACCAGGCTTGTTTCTCTAAGGCAGAAGTAGAGTGCCAATGCTATTTTCATGAGGAATCCGAACACTGTGGATTTGTTCCCCCGGGGAAGCCTGGTGCTTGTTGCAGCAGCCGAGATGTTCAACTTTCAACTGCCTTACAGCAAATTACCCTGCTTGTGCGCGCTTTTGACACACTGGGATTTTATTACTGGGGCCACCTAGAAGGAGGTGCCTTCTGACCGGTTGCCTCTTTGTATCATCAAAGCAGGGTCCAGCCAGCACTAGTGATGGGGGCAGAGGCGTTGTCAGCACCCACAGAACCTGGGCAACCCAGCCTCAGTGCAGCCTCACCTGAAAGTGTCCCTCAGTGTCATATTCCCTAAATTCACATTCTGAAATCTCCATGAAATCCAGGACAGTATGGGCTGGAACCTTTTCAGAATTGTTATTCTATTTTTAAACATGGAAATTCCTTGGTGGGTGAGAAGGTAGGATTTGGGGGAGGGTGTCAGTGTGACCTGACCTGGCATGCTGAATTACTGGGAGCTGAGTCTGGGAGTTGAAATTTGTGATGAATTCGTGGTTGTACCATCCATCTTTGGGAGTGGGTTTCTTGAGTCTCATTTTGTAATGCCCAGTCCATATGCCCACATTTTTTAGAGCTTATTATAGACTGAGTGTTTGTGTCCCTTCCAAGGGTATATATGGAAACTCTAGCCCATAATGTGATTGTATTTGGAGCTAGGACTTTTATGAAGTAATTAAGGTTAAGTGAAGTCATAAATTGGGGTCCTAATCTGATAGGATTGGTAGCCTTATAAGGAGAGGAATATGAGGAAGTATATGAAGACACAGAGAGAAGGAGGTCGTCATTAAGCCAGGAAGAGAGCTCTCACCAGCACTTGACCATGCTGATACCCTAATTTTAGACTTCTGGCCTCCAGAACTGTGAGAAAATAAATTGGTAATTTGTTATAGTAACTTGCTTTGACTAAGACAGAGCCAGACCTCCCTTACATCTAAGTTCTAGCCCTGAAACAAGCTAGCTGTGTGGCATTAGGTAAGTTACCTCCCCTCTCTGATTCTGTTTTTTTCACCTGCAAAGTGAGAGTCACGTGAACCCTTTACAGGAATGCTGTAAGGATTAAATGAACTGATGCACTTACAGTGACTGATACATAGTAAGTGGCCAACAGTCAACAATCATCATTGTCATTTATTACCTGAAAATATTACACAAGTCCTTTCCCCTCCTCCAAAAAAAAATCTGAAACCATAAATTAATTTTTCTTTAATTTTAGTAGAATCCTGTTTGGGCAAATACCAAAAGCCCAGAAAAAAGAAAAAAAAAAAAAAAAAAAAAAAAAAGCTCTGATGTGTGTTAAAGCGACTGTGTTTACAGATTTCCTGACTTATTCCCCCAGTCAGTGTTTAATGAATCCTGCTAGATTGGTTTGGGAGATGGAAAAGATTATGGTAACCTTACAGTCTCTGACTTAGACCTACGAAACTTCTAAAGATATACATAGCAACGAACATTTAAATGCCAACAGGAGAGGTACTGTCATGAATGGATGAAGGAGCCCAGAAGGAGGAGAGTTGTGGAGGACTGGCGTTCTGGGGACTGCCTCCCAAGAGGGGCAAGGCAGGGTCTGCAGGTCTTGGGTAGACAGGAGACAGAGGGAGCCAGCCTGCTTGGGTCCAGTGTGGGATGTTGGTCAAGGCATAGTGTCACTGAGGTATTTGAAGAATATGTTTCTGGTTCTTGGTTGAAGATGAACTGGAGAGGTGAGGAGACAAAAGAAAAGGTCTGTGCCAGTGATCAGCACCTGTGAGAGGCACATTTTCCCTTTCTGCTCCTGGGATGAGTAATTGATACTCAGGCGACCCTGGGAGAAAGGGGAAGCAGGCTGCCATGCAGCATGACGGGAAAGTGGGTGGTGGCGGGCATGGGGAGAGGCTTTCGGCAGGATGCACTGGGCTCCATTAGATGTCAAAAGTGAAGGGAAAGAAGGGGCCAAAGGCCACTAACTGGTTTCTACCAGGGATGCTGGGAAAGGTGGTATGACTCAAAAAGAATGGAGAAAGGAAAACAAAACTGGTTTGGGAGGGAAGTTGGTGAATTCAGTTTGGGGCTCAAAGGATCTGCATTTTTGGAAAGAACCAAGAAATCTTTTGAGATAAGTTATTGATGTATTGACTTCCAAAGGCAATAGCTCACATTCCCTTTTAGTCTTTCTCTCTGTATCTTGACTTTTTCCTTCTTATTTTCTTCCCTTAACTTTTTGTGATCTTGATTTCATGATTTATAAATCTACAGAAACACGTGGACTTATTTTTATTTCTTTCTTAACATGCTCCTCTCCCCATATTTAAGATGTTAGCTGCAGAAGCCATTGTGGTTTTCTAAGACACAAAACCATTCCTCAGGAAAAATGTTAAAACCTCCTTGTTAAATAAAAATGGATAGTTTTTTCTCCAGTCACCATTCTCCAAAATGTCCCTATTTTAAATAGACTTAGAGTTGTTTTTTGAACATGTAAAGACTGTGTTTGTCAAGAATGGCATTTTCCAATCAATTTTTTAAAATGATCAATGTCAACTTTTCTGCCTGTCTTTGGAAAGGAGAGCATAAAACTATGTTTATTTGCAGATGACATAAAGGTCTGTAGAGAAAATACTTAGGAATCTATAAATATTCTACTAAAACTAAGTGAGTTTATCAAAGCCACAGAATAACGGGGCGATATACACCATTAATTGTATTTCTACACATTAGCAATAAATAATTGAAAACTGAAATTTTAAAAATACCAATTATAACAGCATCAAAATTATTAAATACTTAGAGGTATATTTAACAAAATATACACAAGACCTGTACCATATCAGTGGATCAGAAGATTCACTGTTGTTAAGCTATCACTTCTCCCAAAATTGTCTGCAGATTCAACATCTTTCCAGTAAAAATCCCCAGTAGGAGTTCTTGCAGAAATTGAAATTATTTCTAAAATTTATATGGAAAGCAAAAAACCTAGGCTATCCAAAATAATTCTCAAAAAGAGAAAATGTAGTGACATATCACATGATTTTATTTTAAACAGAAAAATTCTGAATAACTAGGATTAACAGAATGATGTCACAACATTTTATAGAGACAGACCTTTCCATTTACCTAATAAATATTTATTATTGCTAATTTTTAATGTCATCTTTTCTTACGTGTATTATTGTCCCTTATATTAGAATTGTTGCTAAACTGTACAGGATGCCATGCTAGGTTCTGTAGTGTTAACACTTAAACATTCAGACCATGGTCAGAAATGCTGAATCATTTTAGAAATCATATACACTTAATTACATACAAGTGAAAGGTTGAGTTGGGGCAGCAATTAAATGTATCCATCCAGAATTTGGCATTAAAAGAAAGTGGAGAATTGACAAGCATGTTTGTTTGTTAAGAGATAATAATAATGAGTTAAGTGTGGCACAGTGCTTCTACCTTCATTCTGTTGAGAGAAACCCCTCCTGTTTAGCTTTTCGATCTGTGACTTAAAAACAGTGGCCACAGTAGGTTCTAAGGAGAGAAGGAGTCGTTCCCTCACACAATCACTCTATTTTTGCATTTCAGGTCAGTCCTGTTCTTTTTGCATACATGTTGCTTCATTTACAGTCTTTCCTCTTTGTCAGTTTCCGTGGGCTTCTCCCCTTTGTCCTTCTACCATTCATCTGTTTCATTCCTGCTCCCCAGGTGGATGGAGCAGTGCCCCTCCTTCATGCCATCTGATCCTGCTGATCCATCAAGTGCTCAGCAGCCTCCTCGGTGTCCCCTCTCTTCAAAGTGTGAGTCAGCCTGTCCAGCTCTGGATTACCGTCTAATTTGATCTGGTCAGTTCTGAAGATATTAGGTAATATTAGACCCATCTCTGGCCCCATGGAATTGCATTTAATATCTCTCCCCTGTTTTCTGCCATGCCAAAAATCAAGGTATAATAAAGATGAATAAATCATTTTTCAAACTGTAATAAGATCGTTGTATTCTAATTATTGAGCCAGGAGGACCTTTCCTCAGAGCAGATGTTGAACCCAGGTCATCTGGGAGAACACCAGGCAAACTCACCGACATAGGATGACCGAAAAACAGGCTGTAAGGAAAGATCCTTTTACAGGATTTTGAGCAGAGATCTCGTAATTAAAAGGTAAGGATACTCTTGTTTGTGTATTTACGTGTTTGTTCATTAGTATTTAAGGATGCCTTATAATTTTCAGACTTAAAAAATGAATGACAGTTATCTGAATTGTTTCTAAGTTCTTGTTGTGACATTATTGTCCTCAGTAATTGCTAAGGTTTGATTCTTAGATGTATGCAGTTATACATGGGCTCACTTCCAACTCTGAATGGCCCAGCCATGGAGCTGGGTAAGAAGCTGTGATTATGGAACAAAAGAAAACTTTTTTGCCTAATGGTATAGATAGGATACACTCTGATAGGCATTTAAGGCATCAATACTTAAGGCTATGCACACACAGAGTAGTTTTTATTATTGTACTCTGATTAATAAGACAAACTGCTTTTGTTAAAAAGCAGTACTCTGAAATAATACACATTAAACAAATTCACTCAAAGTCTAGAGCCCAGAAAAATTAATTTTTAAAATTAGTACTATGTTTAAATATCTAGATTTTTCTTGTATATAATGTGGCAAGTAACTTTACTCTGATGCTACCGTGGTGATTTTATAGTTGTCTCAAATATAGTTGATAAGCATTTTTGTGATGTCCAAAGCATAATCTTAACATGTGTTTATTGTACTTGAAATATGTCCAAATAAAACACAGAAAGCAGTCCCTTTCCTCCTTAACTATTTGTACAACGGATCTGGAAAAAGTTTTAGAATGTTTTAGGAAAATTGAAACATTTCACACATATAGTACTGATTCAGGATACTTTTATATAAGAAACATATGTACATAACTTGTATTTATTAAACGGGCATTAGAAAAGAAACTTTCTGATTAACATCCCCAGGGATGGAAATAAGCAAAGAATTTCTCCTTCTATGAAGACATTCTTCGGTGTCTCCCTCAATCTTTTCCCTGCTTTTCTCCAGCCCCACACCAAGTAATTCTGACTGCATGTGCAAGTGCGTGTGTGAACACACACACACACACACACACACTCACTCACACATCCTTCATTGCTGTGTTGAAAGGGCAGTGAAACAAAGGGGTCATATTGAAACAGGACAAAAAAGGAGATAAAAAGTGAAGAAAGGGCTAAAACTGCTCTAGTAGAAACAGCAGTCATGAAGGAAAGAATACAGATAGAAACAAGATGAAAAAGAACCCAGAGCGGAGAGCTAAAGGTTATGGAAATAAGTTTCAGAAGAATCAAGAGAAAATAGGAGTGAAACAGAAGAAAATGTCGAGGAAGGAAAATGACAGACACAGATAGGTGATAGAAGCTGATTAGAGAGAGACTGAACCAGAGGGATCAAAGATCAAATGCAAAGGGAAAATCAGAAGAATTAAAAGGCTGAAAATACCAAGTGTATTAGGAGGTAGAGGAAAATGTTGAGGAAAAAAGATATCTGGGGAAAGGGGAGCTTAGAAATACAAAACTATTTTAAAAATTAAACATATGTCTAGTAAAAGGAGTAAAAGAGATTTTCTAGTGCTGCTTAAAAAACAAAAAATAGAAATTAGTGAAGCATTGGGCCTTCGCATTGTAGCTCTGACACAAATAAGTTCTGTGGTCACTGCAGGACGCGGCTGGGCGGCTTGGTTTCCTAGTTCATAAAGTGGAAAAGGGCATTAGTTGGCCTCTTAAAGTTTTTTTTTTCCCCCACCAAAACTCAAAGAAGTAAAACAGAACAAGACAATAAAGTAGAAAAAAAATTAAGATAAAGTTTGGCAATCATTGAGTTTATTTTTTCTTTTTATTGAGATGTGCAGGAAGTTTGAAAAGCGTTTCACGAAGTTGCTGACAGATGCCCTTTGCACCCTGGCACGGCCGTCACGGTGCTACGTGTGGACACGCCGGCAGACTTGCCCATAGGAGTTAAGTTTTCTGGCACTGTTATCTCTTTCTACTATGTTCTCTCATTCTTCTCCAGTCTCTGGAGTGTCACTTTGTCTCATTGTCTGCACACAGAGGATCAGGTTCAACTCTGGATCATTTCTAAGTTCACAGCTGGGAGTGGGGAGTGTGACATATGGAAGTGCATGGTCTCTAAGCTGGAGATAAAACAAGCACAAATTGGGAGTAGGTAAGGGTTGATCAGAAGCCAGGAAGAACCAGGGACAGAACCAAGTCAAAGGCGCCACAGCCACTCCTGGGTGCACATGTGTAAGTCTTCCAGGAACTTGACTAGCTCCTGAAACAATAGACCCCTATTTCAATTAAAAAATAGATTTATCTTTTTTTATTTATCATTACCAATGCCTTTATAATCAATTGCCCTTAAAATATGGTTTAAGCTAGACCTGGTAGGAAAAGTCAGCAATATTACCTAAACATCATATCCCTGATTAGCAACGTTAGAGACAAGTTCACTTTTAAAAATAAATAAATGGAACCTGGTTAACCTTACCAGCTTTTGCACAGCAAAGGAAACCACAAACAAAATGAAAAGACATCCTACAGAATGGGAGAAAATATTTTCAAACAATGTGACCGAAAGGGATTAATTTCTAAAATATACAAACAGCTCACACAGCTTAATATAAAAAAAAAAAACCCGATTACAAAATGGGCAGAAGACCTAAACAGACATTTCTCCAAAGAAGACATACAGATAGCCAACAGGCACATGAAAAGATGCTCAATATTGCTAATTATTACAGAAATACAAATCAAAACTACAATAAGATATCACCTCACACCAGTCAGAGTGGCTATTATCAAAAAGTCTACAAATAGTAAATGCTGGAGAGGGTGTGGATAAAAGGGAATCCTCCTACACTGTTGGTGGGAATGTAATTTGGTGCAACCATTATGGAAAACAGTATGGAAATTCCTTAAAAAACTAAAAATAGACTTACTATATGATCTAGCAATCCCACTCCTGGGCATAGATCCCAAAGAAATTTGAAAAGATGCATGCACCTCAGTGTTCATAGCAGCACTATTCACAATAGCCAAGACATGGAAGCAACCTAAATGTCCACTGACAGACGACTGAATAGAGAAGTTGTGGTATATTTATACAATGGAATACTACTCAGCCATAAAAAAGAATAAAATAATGTGATTTGCAGCCACATGGATGGACCTGGAGATTGTCATTCTAAGTAAAGTAAGTCAGACAGAGAAAGACAAATATCATATAATATCACTTACATGTGGATTCTAAAAAAATGACACAAATGAACTTATTTACAAACCAGAAATAGACTCACAGGCATGGAAAACAAACTATGGTTACCAAAGTGGAAAAGGGTATGGAGAAGGGATAAATTAGGAATTTGGGATTAATAGATACATACTACTATATATGAACTAAATAAAAAACAAAAGACCTACAATATAGCACAGGGAATTATATTCAATATCTTGTAATAACCTATAATGGAAAATAATCTTAAAAATGTGTGTGTATATACACACACACACACACACACACACACACACATATAACTGAATCACTTTGCTCTACACCTGAAACTATCACAACTGTATAACATTCTCTCCACAAGGACTTTTCAGTTTCCCCCTCTAGGGGATGAGTCAATCTGTTCAGGGCAAGAGCATCCAGCCACCTGGGGTTCCCCACCCAGAGAAGCTCTGTTTCCTCCATAGTCAAGTGCAAAGTATGCAGATGGCAAAGAACATCACCACTCATTTTTAGCTGTATTTCATCATTTTAGTACTAAATGTTTAATTCATTTCTTGCCTAACTTATGAGGACTTCCTGGGAAAAATAATCTCCTAAATGAGTTTTGAATTTTATCTGACTATTCCTGGCATGAAAGTCTGTAAAAGAAAGGAAGCCAAGGAGATTCATGAAGAAACAAATGCAGAGGGTAACATGAGGGTCCTGTGAGGCCCACCTTGAGAACCAAACTCAGGGGTCTCCACTGGGGCTCTGAGACTTGTAACAAGTGTCCCAGGTGATCCTTCTCAGGGAACTTTAAGGCACATTGAAAGGGAACTGTGAAGACAGGAGAGGAGACAGAGAATTGGTCCAACACAATAAAGACAAGAGCTGGGAATTTGGTTTTGCTATGGTGGGCAACAGGGAAACAATTATAACCAAGAGGACTGTGAAATCCACTGACCATCATGGTTTCTGCTTGTCAACTCACATGGTAGGCAGAAGGAGACTTTTTAAAAATATTTTATAGAAATACAAATGAAAACAATAAGGTACAATCATTTGCATGTTACATTCGCAAACTTTGAGAAGTTGTAATACTTAGTACTGGCAAAGATGACTTTCTACGTTACATTTATAATACAAATTAGTACAGCACTTTTGGAAAGCAATTTATTAAAACACAGAGTCATTAAAATCTCATGCTCTTTGACCCAGTAATTCCACTTCCAGGAATCTAATCCAAAACGTAAAACAAGCCATGCAGTTGAAGATTCATCACAGCACTGTTTATAATAGTAAAGGGTTATGCAATCTTTAATATGTTAAATATGTTGACAGAGAAAAACACTTAATATATAACACTAAGTGAAAAAAGAAGGTCTAAACCTGTATTTTTGCAGCCATTTAAAAGCATCTTTAGGAAACAAAAAGCCAGAAAAATATATGAAAAGTATAACCATTGTATTTAGAGAAGATCTGAATTTTTTTACTTTCCCTTTTCTCCAAACTTTAGGTTATAAGATTACCTTAGTTTCAGATTAAAAATAAAATGATAAAGTCAGTTTGCTTTATAAATTAGCTTATATCATAGCTCATTTAATAACTGTAAATTTAATTTATATTCTGAAACTTCCATAAATTAGTGCCATATTTTTCACAGTTTCCTGGAAATGGAAATAAAACTAGAGAACTGTGAAAACTTTTGTAACTTTGTTATGGAGACAAAGTAGTGGACAGAAATCAGCTCTCTTTTAGTTCTATGTGGATCTAAACTTTCTCATAAAATAACTCAATACTAATAGTTGGAATGAAGATATCAATGAGTGCTCTGGGGGTGAGGGTGACAATCCAGCTATACTCATAGAGTCAACTTTCTTCCCGGGGTCTGGAGCTTATTACATTCCTGCTGCTTTGGTGTTTTTTCTTTTCTTCCTTTCTGATTTTTTTTAACTAACATCTTATTAGGATAATTCAAAAAAAAAAATAGAGAAAAGTTGAAGAATTATGCAATGAATCCCATTTTCCCACCACATAGGTCCAAACTTAGCTTTAAGTTCTCACCTTTATTCCAGCTGATCAGTTTATTAGAAGAAAAAAAAAAATCACGTACTTATATAATTTGTATATTTCTTCTTAAAATCTAAAACGTAGTTCATGTTTTATCACTAATGTGGTCGAAATTGAATGCTAGGCACTTGTACCCTCACTCGTAAAACTACAAATGTCAGATATTTGTCAAGTGGAAGAAGAAGATACAGAAGATTTGGCTGAGCCGCCATCTTAGAAGCAAATTTTCCCTCGGAAGTTTCCTCAGCAAGACAGCATTCTTGCCTCCCTTACCTCCAAAGGCTCGCCTCTATTTATGGAATCCAGCACTGTCTTTGGTATAGTCTTCGCATTATGGAATTCTGTGGTTAATATTTTATAAGGTAAACATTTTGCCTTCAATATATGATTTCTGTGCAACCAAATACTATGTTTACAATGTATTTTCTTCCCTTGGAGGACACATCTTTTGAATGACAACATAAACAAGAAAGGAAATAATTCAGTGTGCAAAACTGGATTCTGTCAGTGCTCTCAAGAACACTTACTGATTTTCAAGAAAAAGTTTTCAAGCGATATTTGCCAGAAAACCTGAACGGCGGGTGAGGCAGGCTTCAAGAGTAGAAAGAGTTTGGACTTCAGCATTCCACAGATCCGAGTTCAAAGCCCCATTCTGCCACTTCCTAGCTTTGCGAGCCTGGAAAGGTTACCCCACTTCTCTGAATCTTCCTTAAATTGAGTTAATAAAACCTACAGTACAATCTGTTTGCTCAAAGTAAATATTTAGCACAATGTTTTGCACATAGTAGATGTTCTAAAAAGACCCTCTTTTATTATTATATTTTTCCTATTATATAATTATTTGACTTTCTAAGGCTCTCTCTCCTCATCTATATAATGGAAGCATTCATCTCTGATTAACAAGAGTATTGCGAGCATGAAAGGAGGCATTTTGTGTAAATATCCCTTGTAAATTTGTAAAGATCCATGTTATCAGTTTAAGATTATTATTTTGGAATGATCACCAACTTGTCCACTGTAAGTGATTCTGTCTAGGTCCCTGATGCCCTCATTGCTAAACCCAAAGGTTGCTTTGCAGTTATGATCTTAGGTAACCACTCTTTGGCTGAGCCCTCTTGGCTCCTTGAAACACAGGCTTCCTTTTGTTTCTCGGGCCCTGCACTCTCTTTATCCTTCTCATGTCCCTCTAGCACTCCTTCTCAGTCCATCTGTGACTTCCCTTCCACCAGAGCTCCTCAGAATGTTGGGGGTCCTTGGGATGTTGCCCTTTCTTCTGATTCTACTCACTCTGATTAGATGAGCTCACCTACCTCTTTGGCTTCCACAGCCTCCCTGATGCTAATGACCCCTGTGCCTTATCTTCAACCTAGACCCATCCTGAGTTCAGAGTCAGACATCCAACCACCCACTGACCCTCTGCGCCTGGACATCCTGCAGACACCTCAAGCCCAGTGTGTTCAAGCGGGCACCATCGCTTTCCTTTATGATCCTGCTCCATTTGGGCTTTGCAGCAAATGACTTTTATGATCACTTTACAGCAGCACTGGGTTAGCACACGCTTCTCTTATTCCACTTGGCCATCACCCACCAGAGTATCACCAGTCACAAATTTGCTCAAGCCAGAAACCTCAGAACTGTTCTTGAATTCTCCCTTTCCGTCATCTTCCACGTCCAATTAGTCATTAAGATGTGTCAATTCTTCCTCTTAAATGGCTCTCAAAGTCCACATTGATACATAAATTTATATTTAAAAAAAATAAATAAAATTTAGAAATGTAAGGACATTGTGCTATCAAGGGAAGCTTGTTTCTCCTTAAAATGAAAATGCTGGTACTATTAAAAGCACAGCAGCATAAGCCAGAAAGAGAAAGAAAAATACCATATGATATCACTTATATGTGGAATCTAAAAAAATGACACAAATGAACTTATTTGCAAAACAGAAACAGACTCACAGACATAGAAAACAAACTGATGGTTACCGGGGAGAAAGGGGTTGGGAAGGGATAAATTGGAAGTTCAAGATGTGCAGATACTAACTACTATATATAACACAGATGAACAACGTATTTCTTCTGTATAGTATAGGGAACTATATTCAATATCGTGTAGTAACTTACAATGAAAAAGAATACGCAAATGAATATACATGTGTATGACTGAATCATTGTGCTGTACACCAGAAATTGACACAACATTGTAAACCGACTATACTTCCATTAAAAGAAAAAGGAAAAAAGGGAAAAAAGGGTACAGCAGCAAGCACACATTAAGAAAAGGTCCTGTGGTTACCAGGGGCTGGGAGAGTGGACAGGGGAGGTGTTAGTCAGAGAGTAGCAAGTTTCAGTTACACAAGATGAATAAGGCCCTAGAGACCAACTGAACAGCTCAGAGTCTACAGAGATCAGTCCTGTGTTGTGTACTTAAAGATTGGCTGAAGGAGTGGCTCTTATGTTACATGTTCTTATCATTAAATAATAATAATCATAGTAATAATAACAAATAAAGAGGGCAGGAGTAACCTTCTGGAGGTGATGGATGTATTTATAACATAGATCATGGTGATGGTTACATGGGTGTATACTTATTTCCAAACTCTTCAGGTTGTATCCATCAAGTACATGTAACTTCTTGTACATCAGTCATACTTCAGTAAAGCATAAGGAAAGCAAAGATCCTGGTGGGTTGGTAGATACTAAATAATTCTAACAAGAAAATGATCAAATGCTGTCAGTTGTATCTCTAAGGATAAGAAAAGCTACATTGTGCCGTCGGCTCTCACATGTGAATTGAATATGGTAGTGACATACACATAAAATGGCAGAGATCTGATGTGGGAAAAAGAAGTGTGAATCAAAGGGGCTCAAGAGTCCAAATGGGAAATGCAGCCAATGCTTTTTCCTGTGGCTTTCGAGCAGCCGCGGATCAGCACGCGCTTCTCTCATCCCACTTGGCCACCGCCCACCGAATGAGAATAACACACTTCACATCAGCGGGGAAGGGCCAAAATACTGAGACCTTCCTTTATGACATTAACCCCAAGCTCATGGTCTCCATCATTTAGGCTTTTATTATTCCTTGCAAAGAGACTGTAGTCAGAGTGCACCACCTATAAAGGCAGAGGGCATGCGGCTTCAGCTTGGAAAAGTTCCCTACGAAGTGTCCTAATTGACTTGGGTCCTTGCGACTGTCCACATGAGTGGCTAATTAACTTAAAAAAAAAGGAAAGAAAACTACCTTGGGCTTAAGGAAAAACAAAACAAAACAAAACAAAACCCTAGTCTACACTTTATGTTCAGTCTAAAATCAAGAACGCACTTTTAACCTTTCACCTTCTGACTCCGCTGTGTAAGGGCCAGGTCAGCCTCCAAACAGGAACTCTTCCAAGTGACTGGTATTTTTTATTGGCTTTCAGTATACGATGTTGAAGCACTTTATTGTCCAAAAGTAATTATATTTATTTAAGACTGTTACTGGAGGAGGGAAAATAAATTTCCAGTGGGCCATTATAAAGTTTTAATATAACTTTCTGTAAAATATTAAAAAGCATACTTATTTCCACTTTTTGTACTCTTTTTTTTTTTTTTTTTTTTTGCTCACCAGTCACATAAGAAATATTTTCCTTTCTATTTATATGCACTAAAAATCCTGATGGTGCTAAGATAGCACTACTACCACCACAATGGTTTTACTTTAAATGACAGTATTTTCAAAGATTAAAAAAAAAATTTCTCTGCCTTTAATCACCCATTATTCTTTCTTGCTCTCCTCTGGTCAGTCCTGGATTCAGCTAAACTAGACTTTTTGAGCTAGTTGCTTTAATGAAAACAAAACAAAAAAATCCTAATTTCTTAGAGCCTGTGCAGTATTGTTGTCTTACATAGTAATCTCTTTATGCCTCAGTTTCCATGTCTACAAAATAGGAATGATCACCCTGCCTGTGTTACAGGGTTGCTGGGAAGATTGAACATGCTAATGTGTAAAGACTTAGCATACTGCCTGGCACTTGGTAAGCACTCTGTGTGTAGGTGATCATTGTTACTTTTCCAAATGTAATCAATTATCTTGTATTCTGTGGCACAGCAACACTGAACTTATAGATCCCCGTAGGTACCACTTGCTTGACGGCTTCATTAATGCTGTTCCCTCTGCCTGGAATAAACTTCCTGACTTTGAGAGTCTATTTCCAAGTCCGATTTATCTTGAGAAACCTCTGTTCAGTTTTAACATCACCTCTTCTGGGAAGGCTTCCTTGATACCCTTCTTCCAATCCATGGGAAGATTCCAGATCTCTTCCCCCCAGGCTGTCTCTTTACTTTGAGTATGCTTCCACTATTGCTCTGACGATACTGAATGACCATTTATTGGTTCCCATTTCTGTGTTCTTAAAATCAGAGGGTATATCTTATTCATTTCTACTTCCCTTGTGCCCAGCACCAGGACTGCCTGATTCCTAGGAGGTTTTCAATTCATGCTTCTGGAACTGAAGTATGGCTCATGTAGCAAAATGTCTCTAGGAAGGAAACAGGAGCAAATTAGCTGCCATACATTTTACAAAGAATTAGCATTTCAGAATGCCCCCAATTACTCATCAGGACAAGGAAAGCCAGTGATCTGCAAACCATCCCACTCGTCTTGAACATCAACTCATTTATTCAGCACTATTTATTGACCACCTTCTCTGTGCCTGCTCCTGCCCTAGGTCCTTGGAGTACAGAAACGAGAAAAAAATAAAAGCAATCCCTACTGTCCTGGAGCTAATGTTCTAGAAGGAGGGAGTCAGACAAGAAACAATATATGCAAATAAAAAGTAAAATGACATAATCAATTCAAAGATGATAAATGCTATGGAAAAAAAAAGAGAAGACGGGAAAAAGGGTTGGGGGACCAGGGATGCTGGCATTGGCAGGGTGGGCTGTGAGGAAAGAGGTGGGGATGTTTGCAAGGTTAAGTAAGGTGGTCACCACTGGCCCCACAGAGATGGTAAAATCTGAGCCAACATTTGAAAGAAGTGAGTTAGCTGATAAATACATGTCTGCTGGAAGAGAGTTCCAGAACAAAGGCCCTGCAGTGGGATCAAGGACCAGACCAGAAGGTCAACGCCTTTTAATTTTCTAGAAAACCAAGTTTAAGAAGGCTCAGAATGTTATTTTGATGAATAAAATACACTCTACAAACATTGAAAAGCCACCTAGAGCAGTCAGGATTCCCAGAGAAACCAAGAGAAAGACAGAGAAACTCAGGCAGCAGATCTAAAGGAAACACGCTAGGAAAAGAGAAACTGAATACGCTTTGCTTCTGTTATCTTTTTATTAGACCTGCAGGAGACCTCCGTTCATAGGGAAACTTGTGTAGTCATCCACCGATGCAATTTTTGTCCTTGAGGTCTAATGGCTTGCAAAACAGAGGGAAGAGCCACACGTACGTTAGAGGCTCTCCCAGACATACTTCAAAATGAGCCAGGCCAGGGAAAACATCTGAGAGCCTGGAGATGGATCTGAGTTCCTTCCCAGGCCTCTCAGAAGTTTGTACAGCACAGCATTCGGACAAGAGTGATGGGAAATGACTCCTCTTTAATTTGGGGGCATATTTATGCTGTGGAGACTTGAGCAACTCTAACCATTATCTTAATAGTGAATTATTTCATTCCTTCATTTAACAGTATTTATTAAGTGCTTACTATGTGTCAGGCACTGTTCTAGACACAAGGGAGACAGCAGTGAATAAAACAGCCAAAAATCCCCCTCCTTATGAAGTCAATTAGAGAATGTCCAGAATATTTATGTCGGATGGTGGCAAGGGCTCTGGAGAAGAATAAAGCAGAAAAATGAAGTTTGCACAAATGTCAAAAGCAGTGGAGTCGGGAAGATCACTATTTTATACTAAGCAGCCAGAGAAGGGTTCTTTGATAAAGTGCCAGTTGGCAGACACTTGAAGAAAGTAAGGGTACAACCATTAGGATATCTTGGTGAAGAGTTTTCCCAGGCAGAGAAAAAGCTAGTGCAAAGGGCCCGAGGCAGGAATGTATGGGAATGAATAATGTTTTACGGTTTATGAAAAACTTTCACATCCTTTCTTTTATGATGTCCTCACCAGAAAAGACAAGTATTGTTTTCTCCCTTTTCCCAATGACTAAGTGGAGGGTGCAGTAGTGGTTTGGTCAAGAAATGCAAATAAGTGGTGTTTTGAGAACTTGAACCCAAATCATTCCTAAATTAATGCTTGTCCACCCATTACCCCCTTGATATCTTGATGAAGCCAGACATGCTGCAGGGAGACCTTCAGGAAGAAGCGAAGTTGCAAGTGACTTAGGTTCACAGTGTGGTGTGTGTGGACGGGAGCCCTGGAATGACTCATCAGTCAGAATCACCGAATGTTCAGTTGCTTCTGATCCAGCAGGAACGACACTGACAGACACAGAGGTGACCCATCTCTGTCTTCAAGGAATACCCTGTTTAAGAGCTTTTTCTGCATCCCTGTTCTCCTGACCCAGGATCTGACTCTTCCCACGATGCCTGGGAGCCCAAACGCCCCTCCTTTCGCAGGGAATCTGACCTCTCACCCACGAGAGTGTGGTCTCCCGCTCTGACCCCACCAGGGCGATCTCGGCAGAGTGCGATATTCCAACAGCAGTACGGTTCCCAGCCCTGGGGGATGCAGCCTTAAATAACACCACATGTCGGACATTACCGGACGGTCCTGCTTGCAGCTTTGTCTGGCCTGGCCCGACTCTTTTTTTATGGTGGTTTTCCTGCATGAAGTAAAGGTTATGCCTGCACAGCCCTCCTGCAGCTTTATCAGTCTCAGTTCCCCAGCTCCTGTCAGCAACTGCTCAAACAAGAACACACACGCACACCTCCATGGTATACAGGCTCCGTCACAACCTCATAGGATGCCATCAATTTCAGGTAACATACGTATGGGAATCATTGTCGTTTCTTTCTCAGATGTATGCGTATATATGCACACACATATACTTATGTGCTGTACACACATGAACATGTGCATACACATGCGTACACACACATACACTAGTGGCTAAACAAATCTTATTTATTTAGTTTTAATTGTCTCGTATTTATCACGTTCTCAGGATTGCCACAGCAAGTTACTGACGCGGGTGAAGGGCTATTTTAGATTACAAAAACAGTCTCAGATAAAGAATTCTTGGGCAATTTGCAGTTACCTAGGGAATAAGGATATCAAAAATAGCAGAAACTCCCCCATGGACACTGGCAGCCTGGCTCCCCGCCCTCCTCTTGCTCTGGGGTTTTTTGACCCTTTAGATTGATTTATAGATCAGCTTTGCAACAGTGATTTCTATCATCCCCCTGGTGAGATTTTGGCTGCCTCTTCTTCATGTCTTTTAAATTTATATATAAATAAAAGTTTTACATATAAATGAAAGTCTTTGGCTTTGGAGGAGAAGTCCTACAACCTGATCATCAGAACAACAAGCTATTCTTAGACCTCAGTTTCTAACAGTAGGTCAGAATATTTTTTCTTTGTTTTCTTCCAGCCCTTTGCTTCTGTTTTTACTGGTACACAGTTAATTGGACCAGAGTAATTTTACAGAGCACAAAGAAGGGTCGTAATTGTGCGACCATGCAGTTAGTTAGATGCATACAAATGGCCCAGCCAACATAGGACCACCAGGTCTTCAGTGTACCCACTCTCAGGATTAACCCACATGTCCATTGATTTTCCTCCTCAATTTATCTGTTTGGATTCTTACCGAATATTGAACCTAGACTCTAGACGCAGCCACAAAACTGAGTTGCAGACAATGAAGTATACTGTCAGAGCAATCAGTGCTTTGACATCCTGTAATGATGTGAGATCAAAAGAGTTCAAAATTTTCCCGTTTATTATTTGACCATTATTAATGAAATGTGCTGATCGTGTAGCTTTAGTTTTTTGTGCTTCCTTGTTTAGCATTTAGGAAAGCATTTATTTTCATACAGAGCATTAAAAAATGTTATGATTCTAATTCCGTCTCTAACCCATGGTACCTCTTCCAAAAATTGTAGACCCATTCCTCCTATGTGTTATGTAGTGATTTTTCCTAGACATTTAGGAGATAATGGGATGTTTTGGGCAGACATGTTTATGACTAGGCATTACTGCCTTAGTACTAAACATAGTACTACTATGTTTTACCTCCAAGTCCTTGGTCATGCATGTTGAATGAAGAAGTCCCAAAGTGACCAGATGTGATTTAAATGTGTTAGATGGAAGATAGTTCGAGGAATGGCCGAGTGGAAGCTGGAACACAGGGCACTGATTGTTTCCTAAAGGCAACGTTTACTGGGCAACTGTCTGTCAGCTGGTAAAGGGAGGCACTTGTTCAGTCCTGGTGCTTTATTCTAGCCAAGAGGAAAGGAAAGACTAAAAGATCAAGGATACAAATGAAAAACAAACATGGAAAGCTGCAAAGTTAAGAACACCGAGAGGAGGAAGCCACAAGGGAACCGGATTATATTTCAGAGTTAAACACATACACACACACAACACAAAAAACCTATAATCTGTCTTGTAAATTAATTCCACACTTAATTTTTGAAATTCCTTCTTATTTTTCCAGACTTGAGCCAATATGAGGGAACTGAAATGTTATAGGGAAGTGGCAGCCAGGCATATAGCGGTAAACTAGCTTACTTTCACGATTTCCTTTCATATGTAGATTCAGCCCTGCCTTTTCCTTTGTCATTGCTTACAGAGATCTAAGCTTCCTTCCGAAGGCATCATCTTTTATTAATCAGCTTATCCACAACAGAGTCTAAGAGACTGGAACTGGGTTCAGACAGATGTTGATAAATGTCTTAAGTTTCTCATAAACTGAATCAAGGCCAGCCATGTTTTATTAATCAGTTACTCTTCATACATACTTTGTCCTCTGTATATTGGATCACACTTTATACGCCATCCTGTTTACACTGCTTGTCCTGATTCAGTTCAGCACTGTCAGCCTCTACTTGGAAAGACAGGTAGTTGAGTATGGGTTTTTACTTAATGGCATTAATACTTAATGGCTAATATAAACAGTCATTTATAGATGTCTATTTAGCAAAACAACATGAGGCATGAGTGAGGAAAATGACCATCATGCATTTATGAACTTTATCTGCTGACCAAGATAAGAATGAAAAAATGATCAAACTACTTCCTGCTGGTGGAAATGTTTATAACCTACCTTTCGGCATCCTTACACCTCTGCTCAGAAAGCCGAAAACATATTGCACAAACATACTGCTATGAATAGAGTCTCACACGGTCTGGTTTTCTCCTATAGTCTCATTTAAGGGATTCTGTCTTGGGCCTCCAGGATAGTACATGCAAATTGCTATCAAAGCAGGCCATTTTGCTGACTTTTGCTGTAGTGGTTATATTAGTTCAAGGCTTATTATAAGGATAAGAAAATAATTAAGCAAGAAAAATGGAAGTCCCAGCTATGGAATAAATTTGGTATAATAACAAATAATCTTTAGGTGTAAACTATGGTGCTAGCCTGGTGTTAATGACCGGTTCTTCCATCAAAACCTTGGGTAGAGCTGTTAGCTAGAAGCAAATGTCCTTCCTGTCCTAATTTATAGCTTTGCATTCTTCGCTGGTCCCACCTTTCAGTCTTCAGTATGGGCTGTCCACATGTGTGCCCCACTCTGGTGCATTCTGTGCTCCATCTGGTAGCAGAACTGTTTCTGACTATATGGAAAGTCTCTTTAGGCTACAGCTGCTTCATGTTCAGGGTTTAAAGAATGGGCCTTCTACCACTAATGCACAGGGGCCTTCTCTGCATAGCTTTGTCTGCAGTTTTATTTTGGTGCCCGGTTGCTGTCACTGAGCACAGGCAGCAGACGCAGTGCAAGCGTTGTGAGCGCCCCCGCCACCCTCTCCCCTGCGCTCTGTGGAATGATCTTTCATCTGCACTGTGCCCGGAGGAGGTTTCGGTACCTCTTCCATTCTGGATGGAATTAGAACACATTCTGGGTTAAGAAGTGCCTGAAAAACTCTGTCTTATTACCTCAATGCTTATTTCTCTTTGAGTGTTTGTTTTATCTCCTTGGTACAAAAATACCTGTAACAAAGAAACTCCTTGCCCTAGGTTGACACTGGGCCTACCAGGCGGGACCAGTATTTTGCTTATGTGCCTGCTCAGGATTTGCAAACTGACAAGAGGGATGCCTTCCAAGTGAAAATATGTGATTTTCACAGCATAAAAAGTATCTCCTGAGTAAACAAGTTGATATAAAGGCTGGAGACTAAAAAATAAGCCATTTCTTAATTATTTTGTATTTATAATGTATCAGTGGGTAATCAGCATTTACAGAATGTCATATAGAATATGTAGCATCTACTTGCTTCTGAATTTTGAATATAAGATTTAGCTATGAGAAAAATAATAATTTTAGAAAATAATTTCCTAGAATTTTAGAAAATGGGCATTTATGTGCTATGTCTTTAAAATAACCTTCTTTGAGCCTATATTGTATGTTACCCTGAGCTAAAATATTTTTAAATGTTTGTAAGATTGATGATTTTTTTATGAGCACACTTTTTGAAACATTGAAGTATAGTTGATTTACAATATTGTGTTAGTTTCAGGTGTACAGAATAGTGATTCTTTTTTTTTGCATATTATATTCCATTGTAGGTTATCACAAGATATTGAGCATAATTCTGTGTGCTATACAGTAAATCCTTGTCATTTGTCTATTTTATAGTTTGTATCTGTTAACTTCATACTCCTGATTTGTCCCTCCTTGTCCCCTTTCCAGCTTGGTAACCATAAGTTTGTTTTCTATATCTGTGAGTCTGTTTCTATTTTGTATAAACTTTCATTTGTATTATTATAAGTAATATCATAGGATACTTGTCTTTCTCTGACTTATTTCATTAAGCATAATATTCTCTAGGTCCATCCACGGTACTCCAAATGGCGATATTTCATTCTTTTTTTTGGCTAAGTAATATTACATTATACATTTATACCACCATTTATATCTCCTTAAGCCAGTCGTCTGTTGATGGGCACTTAGGTTGCTCTGATGTAAGTAGTGCTGCTATCAACATTGCAGTGCATGAATCTTTTCAAATTAGAGTTTTTGTTTTTTTCTGGTCATGTATCTTGGAGTGGAATTGCTAGATCATATGGTAAGTCTATTTTTAGTTTTTAAAGGAACCCCCATACTGTTTTCCGTAGTGGCTGCACCAATTTACATTCCCACCAACAGTGTAGGAGGGTTCCCTTTTCTCCATACCCTCTCCAGCATTTATTATTTGTAGACTTTTGATCATAGCCATTCTAACAAGTGTGAGGGGATACCTCATTGTAGTTTTGATTTGCATTTCTCTAATAATTAGCTATGTTGATCATCTTTTCATGTGCCTGTTGGCCATCTGTATGTCTTCTTTGGAGAAATGTCTTTAGGTCTTCTGCCCATTTTTTGATTGTTTTTTGATATTGAGTTGTATGAATTATTTGTATATTTTGGATATTAACCCCTTGTTCTTTTCATTATTTGCAAATATTTTCTCCCACTCCATAGGTTGTCTTTTTATTTTGTTTATGATTTCCTTTGCTGTACAAAAGCTTTTAAATTTGATTATCTCACTTATTTGTTTATTTTTGCCTTTATTTCTTTTGTCTTGGGAGACTGATCTAAGAAAATATTACTATGATTTATGTCTGAGAATGTTTTGCCTATGTTCTCTCCTAGGAGTTTTATGGTGTTATGTCTTACATTTAGGTCTTTAATCCACTTCTAGTTTATTTTGTATATGGTGTGAGGGAGTGTCATCCCTGATAATCAAACTGTCCTGATTCACATGTCCAGCTTTCCCAACACTACGTGTTGAAGTGACTGTGTTTTTTCCATTGCATATTCTTGTCTCCTTTGTTATAGATTAATTGACTATAGGTGCATGGGTTAATTTCTGAGCTCTCTATTTGGTTCCACTAATCTATATGTCTATTTTTTGTGCCAGTATCATGATGTTTTGATTATTGTAGCTTTTGTAGTATAGTCTGAAGTCTGTAAGGGATATACTTTCAGCTTTGTTCTTTTTTCTCAGGATTGCTTTGGCAATTCTGTGTCTTTGTGGTCCCACATAAATTTTAGGATTATTTGTTCTAGTTCTGTGGAAGATGGCAGGGGTATTTTGATAGAGACTGCATTAAATCTGTAGATTGCTTTGGGTAGGATGGATATTTTAACAAATATTAATTCTTCCAATTCAGAACCATAGGATATCTTTCCATTTCTTTGAGTTATTGTCCATTTCTTTTATTAATGCTTTATAGTTTTCAGTGTATAAATCTTTCACTTACTTGGTTAAGTTTATTCCTAGATATTTTTTTTTTTGACATGATTTTAAACAGGATTTTTTTTTCTACTTTGTCTTTCTGATATTTCATTATTAGTGTAAATACAACAGATTTCCATATATTAATCTTGTATCCTGCTATGTTGCTGAATTCATTTATTCTGATAGTTTTTGTGTGGAGACTTTCAGGGTATAGAGTATCATGCCATCTGCAAATAGTGAGAGCTTTACCTCTTCTCTTCCAATTTGGTTGCCTTTTATTGTATGGTTTCTGTGGCTAGGACTTTCAATACTATGTTAATTAGAAGTGTTGAAAGTAGACATCCTTGTCTTGTTCCTGAATTTAGGAGTAAGGCTTTCAGCTTTTTACTGTGAAGTATTATGTTGGCTGTGGGTTTGTTGTAAATGGCCTTTATTTTGTTGAGCTATATTCCCTCTCTATCCATATTGGTGGGAGTTTTATAATGAACGGATGCTGAATCTTGGCAAATGCTTTTTCTGTGTTTATTGAGATGATCGTGTGGTTTTTCTTTCCTTTTGTTCATGTGGTGTGTCACATTGATTGATTTGCAGATGTTGAGCCACTCTTGTGACCCTTGATCATGGTGTATGATCCTTTTTATGTATAGTTGAATTTGATTTGCTAATATTTTGTTGAGGACTTTTGCATCTATGTTCATCAAAGATACTGGCTTGTAATTTTCTTCTTCTTTTTTGTTTTGTAGTGTCTTTGTCTGGTTTTGAGATCAGGGTAATGGTGGCCTCACAGAATGAATTTTGGAGCGCTCTTCTCTTTAAATTTTTGGAATAGTTTGAGAAGAGTAAGTATAAGTTCTTCTTTATATGTTTGGTAGAATTCCCTGTCCACTCCTGGACTTTTATTTTCAGGGAGTTTTTTTTTTTTTTTTTAACAAATTCTATTTCACTTCTAGTGATCAGTTGTTCAAATTATGTTTTTTCTTGACTCAGTCTTGGTAGGCTGTGTGTTTCTAGAAACTTGTCTATTTCTTCTAGGTTGTCCAATCTGTTGATGTATAACTGTGCATAGTATTCTGTTATGATTTTTTGTATTTCTGTGTTATTTGTTGTTATTTCCTCACTGTCATTTATTTGTTTTTTTTTTTTTAGGTCCTCTCTTTTTTCTCCTTGGTGAGCTTGGCTACAGGTTTGTCAACTTTGTTTATATCTTTAAAAAACAGCTCTTGGTTTTATTGATCTTTCCTATTTATTTGATCCTTATTTAATTTTTTTCATTCTGAACTTTTTTATTGCCTCCCTTCTTCTGACTTTGGACTTTGTTTCTTCTTTTTCTAATTCTTTTAGATGGTAGATTGGGTTGTTTATTTGAGATTTTACTTATCTCTTGAGGAAGGCCTATATTGGTACAAATGTCCCTCCTAGAACTGCTTTTGCTGCCTCCTATAGATTTTGTAAGGCTGTATTTTCACTTTCATTTGTCTCAAGGCATGTTTTGATTTCTTCTTTGATTCCATCATTGGCCTTTTTTTTTTTTTTTTAAGTAGCATATTGCTTAGTCACCACATGTTCATTCTTTTCCCATTTTATTGCTGGAGTTAATTTCTAGTTTCACACTGCTGTGGTCAGAAAAGGTGCTTGATATAATTTCTATCCTCTTAAATTTGTTGAGGCTTGATTTGTAACTGAGTATGTGGTCCAACCTAGAGACTGTTTCATGTGAACTTGAAAATAATGTGTATTCTGGGGTTTTTTTTGGATGTAGTGTCCTGTAGATATTAAGTCCAACTGGTTTATTGTGTCATTTAGGAGCTCTGCTGCCTTACTGTTTTTCTATCTGGATGATCCATTTATTGATGTCAGTGAGGTGTTAAAGTCTCCTACTATTATTGTATTATTGTCAGTTTTTCCTTTTATGTCTGATAGTATTTGCATTATATATTTAGGTGCTTCTATATTGAGAGTGTATATGTTAATGAATGTAATATCCGCTTCTTACATTGATCCCTTCATCATTATATAATGCCCTTTTTTGTCTTTCTTTATGGTCTTTATTTTAAAGTCTATTTTGCCTGAAATGAGAATTGCTACCCTCACTCTCCTGTCATTTCCATTTGCATGAAATCCCTTTTTCCATCTCCTCACTTTTAGTCCGGGTGTGTCTCTCACCCCGAGATGAGTCTCTGAGCGTGAATTTTTCACAATTGGGAATAATTTACATATAATTAAATGTAGGGGATTTGTTTCTAGTTTGAAGACAATTGGACAGTTGTATCCACCTGTGTAACCACCACCCAAAACAAGTTATAGAACATTTCCAGTACACTATAAAATCCCCCTGTGGCCCCTTCCATTCAATTTCCACCTCAAGTAACCACTTTCTGATTGCTATCACTTTAGATTAGTTTTGCCTAGTTTGAACTTTGTACAAATGGAGTCATACCATAGTCATTCCTTTTTGTTTGGCTTCTTTCACTGAACAATGTTTGTGAGTTTCATCTATTTTACAGCTGGTAAGGCTAATTGCTTTTTATTTTCAAAAATATTATGAGGTGCATGAAGATTATCTATTGACACTATTTCCTCTGTCTAGAACTCCTTTTCATGACTTGTCTGCCTGAAACTATTTACTCATCAAGTCAAGACTCTAGTCGTGTCACCAGAATTGTGTCCCCCAATTTACATGTTGAAACCCTAAATTATCAATATTCAGAATGTGACTGCATTTGGAGATAGGGCCCTTAAAGAGATTCTTAAGTTGAAATGAGGTCATTAGAGTAGGTCCTCATCCAATCTTTCTTATAAGAAGGAAATTTGTACACACAGACTTCAGGGAGCAGAAAACTTCTGCTCCGAAGTGACATATGACACTTCTATTTAGATTTCTTTGAGGAAATGTAGTTGAGAATCTGAATAAACAAAGGGGCTACAACTCACAGTGTAGAGTAATGGAGAGGAAAGAGAATCCCAGAGATCATCAGAGGGTTGCCCTGGAGGGTTGATCAAAGTACCAATCAGCACTTTCATGTGAGGAAACTGTCCAAGGCCAAAGAGTCGCCCTAAAGAATTAGACGAAGCAGTGCCTAGAGCTCATCCAGGACACAAAGTAGTGCCTGCTCCCATGTGTCAGACTGGAAAGCTTGCAACTGATGGGACACTGCAGAGTTCTTGCCTCAACAGTACAGAATAATAAACTCTAGAATAAATGTTGCTTTGGTCCCAGCTACTAAATCTTAAACGCAAGACCTGAGAGACTCAAAACTTTTTTCACATACTTAATTGCATCCCAGAACAAAGCCAAAAATTATTTATAGAAAATCAAAACCATCCAGCATCCAACGAGATAAAGTTCACAATGTCTGACATTCAATTAAAAATTTCCAGGCATTCTGAGAAATAGGAAAATATGATGATATTAGATAACAAGAAAAATCCCCAAAGAGTGGCCTAGTTTTCACTTCAAAAAACTAGAAAAAGAAGGAAAAAAATCAAGCTCAAAGTGAGCAGAAGAAATAAAATAATAAAAATCAGGATGCTAGTCAAAGTAACAGAGAACAGAATAGAAAAAAAATCATTGAAAATACAGGCTAGTCCTTTAAAAAGATTAATAAATAAGCTTATCCAGGCAGGATGAAAAAAAAAGAGAAAACACAAATTACCGGTATTAGGAATGAAAGAGTTGTCAATAATGCAAACTTTATAGATATTAGAAAGACTATAATGAACTACTATGAACAACTTTATACCAGTGTATTTGACAACTTATATGAAGTGAGCAAATTCTTTGAAAAACAAAAATTACCAAAGCTCACTCAAGAAAATAGAACTTGAGTAAGTGTATACGCACTAAATAAATTAACTTTGTGGTTAAAAACTTTTCCACATAGAAAACCCCAACCCAAATGATTTTACTACTGACTTCTGCCAAACAATCAAGAAATAATACCAATTCTATAGAAATGCTCCACAAAATTTAGCTGGAGCTATTTCCCAACTCATTTTGTGAGACCAACATTTCTATGATACCAAATGCAAAGACATCACAAGGAAAGAAAATTACAAATTAATATTTCACATAAACACGAATGTAAAATTTTCTTAAAATTTTAGCATATTTAGTACAACAATATTTTAAAAGATAATACTTCCAGATCAAATGTGATTTATCCCAAGGATGCAAAGTAAATCTAGCATTCAAAAATCAATTAATATAATCCTTTATATTTGCAAACTAAAAAGAGAAAAATCATATGATCATTTCAGCGGACACAAAAACAATTAGACAAAAATCCAATATCCATTCATAATAAAAAACAAATCAAAATAAAACAAACAAAGCGAAACAAAAAACAAAAAACCAAAAACAAACCCAAAAAACAAAAACCCTCCTACCAAACTAGGAATAGAAGATAGTTTTCTCAACTTGATAAAGGACATCTGTGAAAAACCTACATAATATTACTGAATGCTTTCTTCCCAAAGCTCAGGAATAAGGCAAGAATGTCCATTCTCACCACTTCTTTCAACGTTGCAAAGAATGTTTTAGTGAATGCAATAAGCTAATACAAAGAGACAAAAGGCATCTAAATTGGCAAGGAAGTAGTAAAACTGTCTTTATTTGCAGATGACATAATTGTGTCTGTAGAAAATCTAGTGATATCTCTAAAAACATAAACTAGAACTAGTAAGTGAGTTTAGCAAGGTTGCAGGATATAAAATCAATATACGGATATTAATTGTATGTCTTTGTGCTAGTAATAAAAATAATTTAGACAATTGTTTAGAACAGCATCAAAGATATGAACTCCTTAGAGATAAATCTGCAAAAACATATGTAAGACCTATAAACAGAAAACTACAAAACCCTGCTGAGGGAAATTAAAGACATATAAATGGAGATTTATACTCATACGTCAGAAAATTCAATATTGTTAAGATGTCAAGGCTCAGCAAGTTGACCTATATATTCAATACAATCTCAGTCAATATTCTAGCAGTTTTTTTTTGTAAAAAATGACAAGCTTATTCTAAAATTCATATAGAAATTCAAAGCACATATAATAGCCCAAAAGAATCTTTGAAACAGACAAAGTTGGATTACCAACACTACCTGATTTCAAGATTTATTATAAATCCATAGTTTTCAAAAAGAGATATATTGGTATAAAGACAGTTAAATGGGTCAATGGAAATAGGCAGAATTCTTTAGAAGGTGCAAAGACAATTTAATGGCTAAAGATAGATTTTCTGCAAATGATATTCCAACAATGGAATTCCCAAATGTTAAAAAATAAATTTCAAACTTTATCTCACACCATATACAGAGAACGTGTAGATCCAAATGCAACACATGAATCTATAAAGCTTCTAGAGGAATACAGGACAAAATCTTTGTGACCTTGCAAAATTTCTTACATACAACACCAAAACAAAATCCATATAAAATAAAAAAAATAAATTAGACCTCATCAAAATGATAAAATTCTGCTTTCAAAAGATAATAAGAGAATCAAAAAATAAATCACAAATTGGGAGAAATATTTGCATATCATATATTTGATATAGGACTTCTATCTAGAATATGTAAGGAATTCTCCAGGCTCAATAATAAAATAAACAATTAAGTTTTTTAAAATGGGCTAAAGACTTGAACAGACATTTTACCATTAAAGCTATATTGACAACAGAAAAGAACAAAAAGAAACTCAAAATCGTTAACCATTAGGGAAATGCAAACTAAAGTCACAATGAGATACTACTACACTCTCCACAGAATTGCTAGAATTAGAAAGACTATTCATACCAAGGGTGGTCTAAGATGTAGAGAAACTGGAACTCCCAAACATTGCTGCCTGGAACATAAAATGGCGCAATCACTTAGGAAAAGAGTTTGGCAGCTTCTTAAACAGTTACACACATACACACACACACACACCCCTATCATAGAAGCCAGCCATTCCCTTTCCACTCCAGGTCTTTATCCAAGAGAAATGAAAGCATGTGCCCATACAAAGGCCTGTATATAAACATTCATAGGAGCCTTATTTGTAATAGTCAAAGGCTGGTGCAACCCTAATATCCATCAACACGCGAATGGGTAAACAAACTGGTAGATCCTGGTGATAAGATACTATTTAGCAGTAAAAATAAATGAACTATTGTTAAACACAGTAACATGGATGGATTTCAAAATAAGGTTGAGTGAAAGAATCCAGACCAAAAAGGGTGCAGATAATTTGATTTCATTTATTTAAAATTCTAGAAAATGTAAACTGATCTATAGTGACAGAAGTCCAGTCAGTGGTTGCTTGGTGGAGGGGCGGTGGGACAGCAAGGAACAATTGTATTGGGCCAGAAGAAAACTTCTGGAACTGATGAGTATGTTCATTATCTTGAGTATGGTGGTAGTTTTATAAGTTATGTACACACGTCAAAACTTATTAAATCATACAGTTTACTATATGTCAATTATACTTCAATAAAGTCTTAAAAGTATTCTTATGCCTAATTACAGAAGGAATTAATAAATAAGTTCTGGTTATCATAAATGCAACTTTAGAATGCTAAACCCCCCTTTACCCACTTATCCAACTTCTCATTACCTATCATGGAAAAATATTTGCACGTGTAAATGAGGAAAAACATTTGCACGTGTAATTAAGCTCCATGTGATTTTGCATTTGCAGAGGAAGTATTGCTTAGTGAATAAGAACATTGACCCTGAAGTTAGATGAACTGGTTGGAATCCAAACACTAGACCACTGGCGATGTGGCTGTGAACATCACTCCTCACGCTTCCTGAACCTCAGTTTCCATATCCATTAAATGGGAGTAATAAGTGTCTGTCTCATAAGAATATTGTGAAGAGTAAACAAGATATGCCTGGAGAGCCCTCTGCAGAGCTTGATGTGTAGACGGTGCTCAACAGTTATTATTATGTCTGACTTCACCTTCCCCAAAGAGGAACAAGAGATTCATCCTATGTACCTGGTGATCAGACTTCCTGCGACCTCAGCTTTAGGGATCTACCTGTGGACCTGAGAATCATTTAACAGTGCAAGGATGCTCTTGAATACCACAGAAAAGTGTTGTTACCAAGCACAAGGCTTTTGTTCACTAACAGAGTGCAGCACCTTACACAAAGCCTTAGCTAAGTCCCATTAGCTGAAAAGGGCATCTAAATATTTAATGTAGAGACAAGTATTGCTGGCATACCTCGGAGATACTGCAGGTTCTGTTCTAGACCACTGCGACAAAGAAGGGAGCATCGCAGTAAAGCAAGTCATACGAACTTTTTGGTTTCCCAGAGCATATTAATTTCTGTTTATGCTATACTGTAGTCTGTAAGTGTGCAAAAGCCTTACGTATCTTAATTAAAACATACTTTATTGCTAAAAATGCTGAAATAGTAAGATCAAAGATCACTGATCACAGATCAATATGGCAAATATAACAATAATGAAAAAGTTTGAAATATGGCAGAGGTCATCAAAGTGTGACAAAGAGACATGGAGTGCATCTATGTTGTTGGAAAAATGGTGTTTGAAATTCCACATATAGTACTAGCTAATGCCAATGATAAAAGAGAAGAAATCCCCCCCAAAATACAGGATTGAAACAGGGTTGTCACAAACCTTCAATTTGTGAAAAACATAGTATCTGCAAAGCCCAATAAAGTGAGGGACATAAAACAGGGTCTGCCTGTATAGCACAGTTAGGTAGTGGATGTTCAGAATTAAAGAGTTCAGATGAAAAAATGTCAAAAATCATCTCCTCCTGTGCTTTTATTTACAACTATATGTCTCTATCTATCTATCTATCTATCTATCTATCTATCTATCTATCTATCTATCTATCTATCTGATTAAGGGCCAGAGCGGTAAAAGACCTTCCAGATCACCTTTCTGTGAGCAATACTGGACCTCTGATTGTCCTGACCCTGTAGTCCAGATGCTTTTCCACACACACTTCTGGCATCTTCTATCCTAACTCTGGATTGGAATGTTTAAGAGGCCAAGGATCTGAGTAATGCAATTTAAATAAATCTCCACTAAAGAGGTTGAAATTAAAGAAAAATCTGTTCCTGTTGCGAGGCTTGCAGTATCTGGGGAACCGACTTCTCCGGAACAATTTGTTCCCTGACGCTGATGAATAAATGAGGCATCATTGTTCAACAGCTTATTCACAAATGAATCTATAGAAGCATAAAATTTGGAACTGATCTCAACTAGTTCTTCTTTCATGTTTACTCTCTCAAGTATTAAATCTTCCACAATCATGAATTTCCTTTGGGAACAAATCTTCTGGTTTTGATAGTTCCCACTTTTGAAAGTTTTTATTGATATTTGACCCCAATTTTTTTTCCTTTCCTTACTTTTATCCCTCTTATCCTACTTATCCTGTTTAGATCAGGCCACATCATCTTCCCCCAGCGCTTGTGCTTTTCATATATGTTAAGACTCATCCAAACCATCATTTAGGCAGGCTCTCCATGTGCGTGACTTTAGTGTTTTTATGGACCTTAAATCTTTTGAAATGAGACACAATGCACCTGTAATATCACCATACTTTTAGAGAGACAGGTAATTGCCCAAGTGTCTTTGTTAAAAGTGTAATATGTGGCATCTACACTAAAAAAAAAGAGGTTTTCCTTTACATCATATAGTACACTTCTGTCAGTGTTTAGCACACTAATTTCTACGTTTTTCTCCCTGCTTGTTAGATCCCAACTAATAACAGGTTTTACTTTTTGGGCCCCATTTAACCAATTAAATAAGTTAATGTATTTGCCAGTATTCCTCATTAATATCTTCTGTTTTTCTTAATGTCTTCATCTGTTCATTGGAGATAACTCCTACGTTGCACAGTTATTGCATGCCCAGAGGACAGCACAGGAAAGAACCTGGTGCGATACTTTGCAGAAAGTAGATGCTTCATTATTAGCTTAGTTCCTCCTGCTATTCCTGTGTTTACTTCCCACCAGTGCCTTTTTCTACCTTAAATATTCCGCGTGCTCCCCAGGCTCCGCCCTTATCCCCAGGACTTCCTGTTTATTGATGCTGCAGCTTTAATTAGCACCTTCCCGTGATCATGATCATGATTTCCTTTTGCTTACAGACTTTCAGCCCTGTATTCCCAGCTAAGTGCAGTTTCTCTGATCCCAACAGAAGATAAATTCTTTTTGTCAGTAAATCTCAGGAGACCATATCATGTCCTTTACTGAAATTCCAATATAACATCTGCTGAATCTTACAGTTCAAGCCAAAAAGAAGTTATTAAGTTTGTATAGTTTGATTTGTTTTTTTTGTAAACGCTGGTTATATATTGCCAACCACTTGGTATTCTAATAGGTGTTTAATTTACCATCATATAATTCATTCCTTCTAGAACATGGATGGAAGTCTATTTTAAAATAACACAACTTCTTTCTAATTATAAAACTAATACCGGCTCATTGTACAAACTTTGAAAAATCAAACAAAGTACAAAGAAGAAAGAAAGAAAAAAATGCGTGCAGTTACATTGCAGCAATAATGCTCCTAACATCTTGGTGTATTTTGCTCATATATATTTTATCCAAAACTATGTGCATTCCTTTTCTTATACAACAATACAGTAAACTTTAATGAGTACTATTTTGTTTTCATTTTTTTCTTTCCTCAGTTTTCCACAATTAAATTTTCTCCATATAAGTCAACAAATATTAATCTGAATACAGCATACATTTAAATCATAACTCAACAGCCAATGTAAGCACATTCTGTAGCTCAGTGGACTTCAAAAGAAGTCATTATAGATTTTAAACAAATATGATTTGGGGTTTTTTATTTTCTAAAATTTCTGCTTTTCATTAGGGGCTGACTTTGAAACTCATCATTACATGCTAATGATTCTCAATTTCTCCATTGCCTTTCTCTTGTTATAAATCACCAAATGGTAATAAATAATAGAAAATCCAACATTAGCTGACATAAGGGACAATTTTGTTTTTGCTGTCTTTCCGTGAACAAATCTGCACTGATTTTCTTTGCCTCTGATACAAAGATCCTCTTAATCTTGCCACAGCCCATCCGTATTTTGGTTTGGCTTTAATCTTCACCTCACTTCCTTATTCGCAACCCCCGCCCCCATGCTTTGCTTAATGAGTATTTATTATGTTGATCATGATTGTTCATCACTGATAGAAAGTTGTCCTAGTATTTTCATACTTTCAGTAAATTCCAACTAGGTTGACTGAATACAGATGCTGCTGCTTTTTTATGACTCACCACACTGGCCGAGGAATAAATCTGAAATGGAGAGGCTCGATTTCAGCTCTGGAGTGATTAGCAAGCTCGTAGAGATGGGTAGTTGTGATCTAACGTTACTGCAAGAGTTAGTGTGTCTACTCGTGGGGAAAGGAGGCTGCTCTGCTTCTCGCCGGTGTGGTTTCTGAGCCGGATGCCCACGTAGACACTCGTGGTTGGGCCTTTGAGGACTTCATCGCTGCCAACCATCCTATCATCCACTCTTGCACCTACGTTCCTTAACGCTCTCATTCCAGCTGGGACGATGCTGCCAGGCCTTGAGATGCATGAGCACAGTGGCTGGATTTTGTTCTTTTCTGCACCCCCAGTGTCTGATCCAATCAGTGTTTGGCACCTAATTGACACTTGAGTAGAAACGAACAATTACATATGGTAAAACTCATCCCACACCAACCTCCTTTATTCTATATGAATCGTTTCAAATGACTGACCCAAGCCATCACTACACAAAGGCCAACAATACAGTGTTGTGACTAAACTAACGGTCTTGGAAAGTAGTCTACTTAGGTTAGAGTCCCAGCTCCGCCACTTACTTGCTTTGTGAACCTGGGCAGGTGACTCAATTGGCTCAAAATTTCCAACTACAAAACGGGAATGACCCTAATGCCTAAATGACAGGACTGCAATTAGTTGCACATTTTTCAGGACAGTGCCTTGCAAGTAATACATGCTTGAGTCATATTAACAGCAGTAATTGGTATGGAAGGTCTATAATGTAACACAAAGGAACACTCATTTATACTGGACTGGATGAATGTAAATCAACATAGTCTGACTGTGATAGAAATAAAAAGAAGAACACAAGCATCTCAAGAATACTTCTGGGCACATAAATTTTGACCTTAGAGGAAATGTTGAAGGAACTCCTTTCTGAGGAAGAAAGCACAGAGAGCTCACACACAATGAAACAATGTCACTAGCACTTGTTGGACTAAATTCTGTCTCCGTTTGGATTCTTCTTCCATTGTATCTCAAGCCTAAGTCCAGTCTCCCTAGCAAGAGTGTAGGTTCCTTGGGTGTCAAGTCTGGGTTTTAAATTTCTGGGTGACACACAAAGAGGGTAGTTAGTAAATAAAAAAACGAATGTACTTGGACTACTCTTATAACTACGTTGGATTGTTTCCATGCATCAGTCCCATATCAACTTGAAAAATAAAAAGTGGACTGAAAGATTAACTTTAATATCAAGATAGCCCCGATGTTTCCTTTCAACATTGAGTGAATTCCTTGGCCATTCTCCTCTACCAGAAATGCACCAGAGCCCCCTTTTGTAGACTTTTCTGCCCCTTTGGCTTCATTTCCAACCTTCTTTACCTGTAAGGTAAGGAAACCAACAGCTACTGTTACATTTTTAAAATCTTCAAAAGCAGGGGAGAAGGCTGACTCCTCAAGACCAGAATGGGAGTTCTACTCTATAAGCACTAAGGTTTAAGCTTCGATGCACCTAGGATTTGTGATATCTGAGACCGGTGAGTAGCCTCCTTGAATGGATGTGCTTGGCTTAATAAGTCACTGTGGAAGAAATAAATTATTTTTCTAGTTTAAGGAGGCCATTGTTTCCTGAAATGCTATTGCTCTTATAAAAGAGGGAACCAAAACAAAATTTTTTTAGACCAATGTCTGATTTGGTGGTTCTGGGCAAGATGTGCTGTCCCTGAAAGCTTGATGAACCAGCAGTTCTGTCTTCACTGAGAATGGCAAGACTGTGAAAAGGAATATACATATGTCCATGTATGACTGAATCATTATGCTGTGCACCAGAAATTGACATAACGTTGTAAACTGACTATACTTCAATTGAAAAAAAGTATAAAAAAGTAGCAGAGGAGGTAGGAGTAGATACAATAAATTAAATTAAAATTGTAAGGTTTAAAGCAGATTTCTAAGGTGAGCAGGGTAGCCTCTCCCCCGGAGAGCTTTGGTGGGCTCAGCCAGGGGCTTTCAAATGGTTCTTCTTTGATTTAATAAGGATGTTTGCTTGTTTTGGACAATAATTTGTTATCCATCCTCTTTTTTCCTTTAATTTGTCTATTGTCAAATAAAACCATCTCTTTTTTTAATAGTTGGAATTCAGAAGGCATTGACATCTTGTGAGTTAAACTCTTCTGTGGTCACTGCCCCTGCTACCTGGCCTAAAGCCAGCCTGAAGTCCCCTCTGATGTATAAATCTCCTTCGCTAATCTGGAATTTATTCGGCCCCTTTCTGCTCATCAGGGATTCCTCCAAACTTGTGAAACCATGCTTTTCTTAGTAGTCAGTCATTAAAAGGATCCATTTTTTTTCTCCTCAAAGAAATCAAATTAATCCTTTTCCATTAGAAAAAAATAGTCATCCAGATGAAAGAGACATTGGTCCTTAAACACTGAAGCAGCTGCCAGGGAAGGTATGGCTTTTGCTCCGGAGAAACTCCTCAAGTCCCAGAGCCATACCTGGGGTGATTTACCTGGAGTCCGCTTGGCAGGCAGGGCTGGGGCAGGGCCATCCTAAGCCGCAATGTCCAAGCTCCAGGGACTCAGAGTTCGCTCTAGAGATAAGTAACCCCACGGCTAGAAAGAGTCCGTGAGTACTAAGGCAGGACTTCACTTACAATTCTACAACCTTTGTACCAGTAAGTCCAGGAATATTTGGTGAGATTATCCCCCAAATGGAGTCAAACAAATTGACTCCATTGGATAAAGGGGTTGAAGCATCGTGCTATCCTTATTCGACTTTGTCCCCGCCTGTTCTCCATGGCTCCCGAGAACCCTGATCTTGGTAAATTCTGCCTAAATCTCTACACGTGCTTGTTTTTTTGCTTTTTTAGCTATAACCTGTTCAAGAAGGAAAATAATGTTATCCATTCACTTTTGCTTCTCACTTTTCAGAAAGTCTGCCCTTCTTCCCTTTAAGTCTGGATGATGTGAACAGGTCACTCCCAGAGGAGAGCATCAGGCAGATGTTTCCTTGCAGGGCAGACCGCGTGGGAGGAAGTCTCTTTGATTCTTTTCTCTCTCTCTCCCTCTGTCTCTTACCCTCTTCTGCTTTTTTCCTACCCGCTTCTTTTTCTTACTACTTTTTCTTCACAGCATATGGAAAATGGGGATTCCGCAGTCACTCTTCAATGTAGACAATATAAAATCTAAACAAGATAACCCACACCCTAGAGAGGAGACGAAAGTGAGCTAGATAAAGCATGAGGAAATTGAATATGCAACATAAACACAGAATGAACCCAGAAACTGGCCCTCTTTAGCCATGGGTGGTAAGTCTTGCTTCCTGGAGATGACCACTGTACCGTGGATAAAAACACATCCACACCCGTGAAACAGATAATCAAATTATCTTTTGACCCTAGCCCTATTATTTTAATCTTGGGAGGGGAGGGAAAAAAGCTATTCATTATTGTTAAGTCAGAAAACATTCTAGTGTCATTCATGTTTTATCCCACTTTCTTTTTCTAAGAGACCAAACAGCAATAATTAAGAACGTACAAGTGCCAAACCGGGCAGTTAAAGAGTAAGGAATCTGTTCTGCAGAACTGGGAAAACCTGTATTTGATTTACAAATGGACTTTCTCTTTTTCTTCATTTTGGTTAAAGATACCAGTTTCAGAAAGCAGTCCCCATGATACTGGTTTTGAAGCTCTAAAAGGAAAACAGAAGAATTAAATGTACTCTGTTAAGTACTTACTGCTATTATTATTTATTATTATTATTATTAATTATTAATTATTATTTAAAGGTTTGGCTCTTAGGAAGTAAGATTTGATTATCAGGGCTCTTTTCCAAATGCCTTGATTTTAATGAGTGAGCAAGGAAGACTGTTGGCCATCTTGTCTTTCTGTCTTCCCTGTGGACTCCCTCATTGTAGCTGTTTACTAGTCCAGTGCAGAAATGATGTCTCCTTCTTCCTCTGTTTCCCTAAAAACAATTAAATTTTACTATGTCCTGCAAAATAGTAGAATCAATCAGCATATATATTTCTCCTATATTTGCTTAGATGTATGAAAAATTTCTCTAGAAACATGTAAGAGATTAACTTTGACTCTCCCATTTGGCTTTAAGTCCCCTGAAATCAAAAGTGAGCTATTTATTTTGATGGAATTGGACATAAATTTGGTAAGCTTTCTCCTTTTGTCATTCACAATTGTCTTTTTTTTCCTCTCTCTTAAATTTATGAAGTCTTTATATCTGCTCTGTTTTCTTTCCTTTTTCCTTATAGTTCCTCTTCCAACAGTGTTTGCTTTTTAGCAGTCCCTGAAGAACTTCTGTTGTCATCATTTAACATTTGAATGGCCATAATATTTTACAAAATGCTTTACAATTGCCTTTTACAAGTTATTCTCATGCCTTCAATAACTCTTAGGTTATTATTGTTGGTCCACAGTAGAGTTTTGCTGTTACTTGGAAGCACACAGCCGTGCCCCTGGACTCAGCCTTTTCCAGTAGGTTTGGAACTCTTTCACTGGAAATCATGTTTAGTTTTAAGCTGCACAGGTTTTGAATACATTAATGATAGGAGCCTTAAAACTTTCTTGTGGTTTTTTTGTTCTGAAATAGGAAATGCCATCTTAGATCAAAAGGGAAGTATTTTATTTTGTCTCTTCAGACTCTCTGAAACATACAGGAATATAGGGTAATTTGATGCACACCATATTGAACCTGGAAAATCCTCAAATAGTATTTGAGATAAAAAGTACAGCGGTCCTAAGAAATACAAGTTATTGGAATACATATGTAAAACTTCAGACCTACTCCTGCATGGGATTTTAAAATAGCGTATTTTTTAAAAAGATTCTTTGTGTCTTCACAGTTAACAGAAATTCTGACCGGTATCACCACTCAGCTGAGGAATTTAATATGAATGTTGATTTATTGATGTACGTTATTTTAAGCGTAGATACATGCTTCTTCCCTTCCTGTTCCCAGATAGTCCCCAGAAGGGTGAAGCTTTGAAATGATTTTCCCAAATACCAAAACTCTCTCAAGTTGGGTAAGATTTAGGCACTGACTATAACTTCAGACAATCTATATGTGGTCTTTATAAGAAACTACAGCTAATGCCCATAGGGGTTTCCACCATTTGCACATGGGGAGCCCCATTGCAGAAATTTGGCAGAAGACTGGAGCTCTGCTTTTTGGAAAGTCTTTACACTCTCACGTCTGAGGAGACAGCATGCTTCCTCTCCTAGCTTCTTTAAATCTCAGAGCTAAGAAACAACGTGAGCTAAAGTCAACAGATTTTTCTCCTTGGTGATGTTTTTGACTTTTGGCTTACCTTGGGCTTATTTTTCATTGCTCTGCTGTACTTTGCCTAATGGTCAGTTAAATTCATTCCCCCAGGGTGGCTGCTTCCAAACGTTTTCATATTGGATCACGCAGAAAGCGACTGTATTTGTGCAGCACATCAGAGTAAACTGGGGAGGATTTTGGAAGCTTCTACACGGGGCTTGGTGCAAAAAAAATACTATATTTTCTTTACCTTATATAGATATGTCAAGAAAAGTAAAACACAAATGCTAGGGAGAATACGTACTGAACCTGTACACCACTTTGAAATAAAATCTCCCATCTTTAAACGAGAAACTGGAGCTTGCTTTAGTGTACACAGCATTTTATTACATAGTTTTATGACTTGCTGGCTACACATATATCCTAATCACGATTTCTTTAATGATGATATTTCTTGTTAAATATCGTTATCAGTGAGAAACTTTGTTCACAGGAGTAAGAGGCAGCAAATAGCAAACACGAATTTATTACTTCTTCCTTCATTTGACAGACCTCTTCATATCCATTGAGCAGAATTAAAATAATGCAAATTCTTTAAATTAAACAGAAAAGGTGTATCAATGTTTTAAATGTAATGACTTTTCCTTTTTCTTGTTGATAAATATAGTATTTGAATTTCTTGTTACCCAACAGCAAATATCAAATCAGACTGATACATTTTTAACAATTGAGTATTTCAAATGATAAAGATTTTCTTCAACAATACATAAATGTTACTCGTTCTTAATCAGTTTTTATGAATACCCAAGTTATTATATTGAACACACATTACCAGCAGATTATTTTAACCTCAATTTTCTAAAGTTAAAATTTGTTATTACATATTAATATATTTTCCCATCATCTGTGAAAATTTCCATTAAAGAAGACTTTTTGAAGCCAAAACCTATACTTCAACAAATCTGCAAAGTAAAAAATATCTAATTAAAAAATTTCTCTTTTAGTGTATAAATTGTTGACAACACTCTGCCTTTGGACAGCCAACACAGTTACACACGGAACAGCAGAAAGTGGTATTCTGAGGGTATTTTTGGCAAAAATTTGAAAATAGGTAGGACTGTAAACACTTGGATTTTATTTGATTACCATTTTGATAATATGTGTAATTCAGATCTGTAGACTGACATTTATATCTGAGAGCACCAGTGTGGAGAAGACAATGTATCACCGAGTCTCTGAATGTTCAGAAGGACTTCTGGATGAGAAGCCTTCTGCTGTGCTACCATAATATATTACTTCTTTCTAATGACTATTGCAATTCCAGCAATTTGTTAGGAAATCATCTGCAGAGTAAATGTGGTTCCCCCAAACATTTTTCTTCAGGGTTCTAATAAGCTTTATTACTATTAGTATTACTCAGCAATGAGAACTTTTTTGATTTATAATCTTCTGGGTCAGTATTGTCTCTGTCATCTATGTTATCAACGGAGCTACAAATGTTATTATTAAAAAAATAGACCCTTTTGGATTCCTTTGCCCTATTAGCTCCATACACAGCACAGATACGTCTCACGCAGAGTGGGGAACTGAACAATTCTGTGGGCATGTGAGAGTTTGACGTCTTTAATTGTTAACTATGCCACCTCAGAAGTAGGTTTTTTGAGTTCAGTGTGTTGGCATTCTTATAATTAATCTGTTTTTAAAAGTCATGTTTCTTATTTTGCACCTTAAAGGTTTGAATTGTTTTCTGTGTCAGATGAATCTTTTATAGTGAGATGTCAGGGTTTTGTTTTCTTGACACCGTTGTTTCATTTGACGATTTTTCTACGCAAATAAGATATGTAGGATGAGAAAGAAAATGTATCAAAGCATATGAATCAGTATCTGAAATAATCCTTTTATTGTTGATTTTGTAACTTAAACTTTTTATTTGGATTACTGGGTTTTGTCATGTATGTAAATGATGATATATTCAATCTGCTGTATATTTGAAATAAAAATGAATAGCTGTAAAAAGTAAACCTATTTAAATATAAAATTCTTGATTGTAGGCCTTTACAATTCATGTTTAATTTCTTTTCCAAATACATTTTTAGGTCATGTAATTTTTAGGAAACGTTTAAAATATCACATGAAAAGTAAGCGAATTTTAAATAGTAAAACATAAATTTCCATTTAATGCAATCATAAAAATTCTAAAAATTAAAAAATACAAATATTACTTACTCTAATATGACAAAATACTTTTGAAAGTGTGATTTTTTTTGAATCTGTAAATTCTGAAGTCCCCTTAAAAAGCTGATCTGATAGAATTACTAAACATAATTTTTTTTAACATTTAAAAAATTTTCTAAAAGCAGACAATAATTCAATGTGAAATTCATTTAAAAGTCAGGTCTCAGTCAATTGTTAACACCAAAACCTACTGGAAAATTTTTAAAAGAAGAATTAAGAAAATCAACAAAATCACTTTATCCCTTTCTTGGCCTTCTCCTTTTTAGTTACCCCTCAGGGATAGAAGATTTGGTTGGTTCTATTTTTTATAAGTAGAAAATTCCAAAAAGCATTTTGGGAACCACCATAGTATTGAATAATTGAGACTTATTTCTTATATAATTGAGATTAAAGACTTTCTCCTTCTTTGTCTCTTTAATCACTCCGCTTCCTTCACTATTCTCACTGCCATGACCCAGGGTCAAGTACTCAAAGACTTCCACGTTGTTTCTGAACCCCAGGGACACTCCCTGGGCCAAGCCAACCCTTGCGTGGCTGGCAGTTTGATGTTGAAGCTGAACACAAGGCAAGTCTGCCCAGAAGGTTCAGTGGCTTCCAGTTGTCCATATAGACAGCTCCATTCTCAGCCCGACCTTCAAGATGCTTTACAGTGTGGGTCCGATATGCCTATATAACCTGGCTTCCTGTTGTTCTCTGTTCCTGCTTTCTACACAGATAAGCTTAGGGGCTTTTGCTAGAATCCTTGTAGGAAGAGTGCAACCAATAACAAGTGATATGGGAGCTAGTTCTAAGTGGAGGCAGCAGCACTTGGGTCAATTAGTGTTTATAATATATCCTTACCAAGCCAGTCTTGAGCCACTTGGAATATTCTATCCTCATAGAAACCTCTGAAGGGATGTGTTAACACATAATTTCAAATAACTTCTTCCAGGAAGTCCTACCTGACCGATACCCAGGGATCACGCTTTTTTCTTTGATTCTTAGAACATTGTATTTTGGCATTGATTGAACTCTGCAATAGCTGTTTTGGTTTCCTTGGTTTATCTCCAATTATATTTTTTGGCTGCACCAGGGTAGAATCCTTAATGTACTGCTTTTCATGTCACATGTCCCTGAAATAATCTTTTTTGTGATAAGAGCTTTACCACATACTTATTGAATCAAAACAAATTCATAAAACCTATTCACATTTTGATATATTGTATTAATACAATGCAACACACTTGAGGCAAGAGGGTTGTATTTAAAGCAACTGAGGTTTCTTAGAAACTATAAGCTAGTAAAGACACCTCTTTTTTTGTTGTTTTTTTTGGGGGGGAGAAAATATCTGGTATTCTATAAGTTTAGTAACAATAATGATATGATAACATTTAGAAAGAAAGCAACAACTCCTTTATTCTCAAAATAAAAGTGTGAATATATTTAATGACAATGCATTCTCTACCACAAAATTCAGAAAGAGATCAGAGTTTGCATGCAAACCAGTTTTATATGTATCAAGTGCAGAAAAACATTTGCAAAGTTGCTAGTCATCAAAGGTACATTCTGAATCACAATCAAAATGCTCAACAATTTTCTATGAAGAAGGTAAAAAAGTACACTCTGGATTTTATTAGAAATTAATAATTATTTTATTCCTAATGTTTCATATTGATTTTGAATACATGTAAATACAATGGTTACAAATATTTGACTTACACAAATCATATCTGATTAATTGTTTATTCTAAGGAGCAGGGGAGCCAAGTGGATGGAGCGAGTTTGTACTGTTTTGGAGTAATGACACTCTATTTATGGTTTCAATTTCTATTTGACTTTGTTAGGATGTTTATAAATGAGTTCTGCTTAATACTTTGTTCTATAATATGAGCCCTCTGCAAAATAAAATAAAATAAAATAAAATAAAATAAAATAAAATAAAATAAAATAAAACAAAATACACACATTTAACTTTGGAGAAATTTTGTTTCCCTTCCAGTTCAGAAAACAGTGAAAAGTGCCATCATACAGGCTTCCTAAAAAAGTCTCCAAGAATATTTTTATGATCAGACTTGTTGACAAGTTTTGTGGCAAATCAGGTTGTAATCCTTTGATGTCACTGACTGAAAAAAAGGTGTATCTTACTGAAGAAGGGAAATGAAAATCATTTTTAGGGATAGTTTGTGAACAGATTTTGATTCAAAGACTGTAAAAGCTGGAAAGGACATGGCTGGCATGACTCCCTCATGTCTTTCAGAGAAGGAAGTGGAGGCATGAAGAAGTTTCCCCAAATGACTATTTTAACGACCAGCCTTGTGGATGAGAGAGACACAAACAAGTAAGTGTCCCGACTCCCAGCACAGTGCTCTCCCCACCATTCTCACTTTACTTTTGCTAATGACATTCCAATTTTATTTGTAAGGCTTGGGAGCATGAGTATGCCACACTGTCTTTTACAGAACTAATAAAGCTTCAGCCATATGAGCACCTCTTAAATCTTTAATGAGGAGGGGAAAGCAGCTGGGGAAGGAGGAGCAAAGATAATTGCAGGAGAGCTCTCTGAAAAGGACGCTGTTGTAGGGTTTCAGAGAATTCTAGCTGCAAGTCAGGTTGCAGAGTTCAGTTTCCCTAATGCCCAGCTCCTGCACCTGCCATGAAGGAAGGTACTTTGTTCCAAATGGTCACCGGGCAGAGTTTTCTTGCCTGATGATTTGGAGTAGGGTCTTGTTGGTGACCACGTTGGGTGGGGATTTGGAATCACTTGACACAGAGTCTGGTTTACAAAAGAGAATTCCCTCTGCAAAGAATTGTGTTTCTATCACCGCTGGGCTCCGTTTACTTGCAGAAGCACAACTCAGATGATTCCTCCCCAGTTCCTCCATCCAAACCTCGGACACCATGCATGTTATTTTTTTCAAGCACAGGAACAAACAAAACCGTACTATTCATGGAAAAAAACACTAACTTATAAATTAAACCTGAAGAAAACTTCCCCCTTTCTCAGGAATGCTTATAAAGAAAAAAAAAAGTCATTTTTCATGACTGAGAAAAGCTTTCCTGATGACTGGTTGATAAAGGGCTTTGGCCCAAAGGTCTGATTCAACCTAAAGAAAAACTGTCACACTGGAACAGTCTGGGAAACCTTTTCCATTTTCAGAGGCAGTACAGGTGAGAATAAATGTTCACTTTCCAGAAGAAATAATTTCTGCAAGTTAATCATATCCTTATGTTTCAAGATAGAATTAAGAGCCAAATTGGCAAAGGAATATGGCACAACTTTTTTTAAAATCCATAATCTATCTTGTTTCTCCTTGGAATTATTTAAAACTTAAACCCTCAGATAGCCAACATACTTCTATGTATCTCCAAAACTCATCCTACTTCCAATAATTAATGGCAATTATATTTGGTATAATATGTGTTGAAAAATTCCATCATTTGTTGCAAAGGCAATAATCAAAAGCTGTTGGTTATTAATTTATTAAGTGTGATCATCCCCACTATTTCTTCTGTTAATTAAGAGAGTCAAGAATGAGTTGTGTTTAAAGCCATGAAGCAAAGCTTGGTTAGAGCTTGGGGATTGTGATTTGTGTTACCCCTTAAATTCTCATGAGGTAAGTCATACAGGAAGAATATTAAACAAATTTCTTCCTGATCTCATTTCTCCAGACACAAGAACATTTTACAAAGTGGTCTCAAATCTATCAACAAACACCGATAAAACAATTGTACACTTACATGTATTTTAAATGTTTCACTTTTATATCTATTACTGGTAATTTAAAAAATTTAACTGCTAGCTGCCACTTTGATGAAACAAGTTTAAATGCAACACTTTAAAAAAGAAATTGCAAAATCTGGTTTAAAAAGTAAACTAACATCGCCTTATAAAATTATTAAATACTCCCTCTTGCTGAAGCTGCAGTGAAAAGAAAAGGACATTATCGTAAATCCCTGTTGAAAATGCATATTTTTAGAAACTCAAGAAGAATTTCTAAGCAATACATAGTAAGCGTCGGTACTGCAGTCTAAGAAAACCACTTTAAATATGTACAAACAAATTTAGCCTCAAACTCTTTTTTGTAGCTTGTTTTGTGAGTAGATTTTTTTCAAATAAAAATAGTATAAATTTATTTTATAAAATGAAAAAAACACTAAAATAAATAAAAGTCACTGTATTCCCATTACCCATAATTACTGTTATGCTGGTTACATATTAATGTGTCTCTTTCTAACTTTTTATGTATACTCATTTTAAAATATGAAATGCATTCCATATAGTGTTTTGTAATCCACTTTGTATCTCAGTGTATAGGACATATTGCCATATTGCTAGTATTATTTAATAAGTTATACTTTAATTTTAAACTTTAATCTTCTCTTATTAAATCTGTGTGTCATTTCCAAGATTTCATTATCTTAAACAATGCTATAATCCTCCTTATCTTCAAGCCTTTGAATACATCCATAATTGTTTCCTTAAGAAAATGTCCTAGAAATGAAATTTCTGGGTCAAAGATTATTATATATTTTAAGACTTTTAATACTTATTTTAGAAGTGCCTTCCAAAATTGTTACATCAATTTATCTGCCTATTATCTGTGAACAAATGTCCTCATATCTCTCAATCTTTAGCAACCTCAGGCATTATAATTTTAATTACTCTGTGGCAATTAAGTTGGTGAAAATCACATTCCTTCATGGGTTTAATTTGGACAACTTTTATTAAGCTTTCTTTTTAGAAATTAAAGTATAGTTGATTTACAATGTTGGGTTAATTTTTGATGTATAGCATATTGATTCACTTATACACATACATATATTCTTTTTCATATTTTTACTATAGGTTATTACAAGATATTGAATATAGTTTCCTGTGCTAAACAGTAGAACCTTGTTGTTTATCTATTTTATATATAGTAGTTAGTATCTGCAAATCCCAAACTCCTGATTTATCCTTTCCTGGTAACAGTAAGTTTGTTTTCTATGTCTGTGAACCTGTTTCTATTTTGTAATTTTTTACAAAATTTTTTAAGATTTGTGCCATTTTTTAAGATTCCATCTATAAGTGATATCATATGGTATTTTTCTTTCTCTTTCTGACTTACCTCTCTTAGAATGACGATCTTCAGGTCCATCCATGTCGCAGCAAGTGGCATTATTTTATTCTTTTTATGGCTGAGTAGTATTCCACTTATAAATATGCTACAACTTCTTTATCCAGTCATCTGTCGATGGACATTTAAGTTGCTTCCATGTCTTGGCTATTGTAGATAGCACTGCTGTGAACATGGGGATGCACGTGTCTTTTTGAATTAGAGTTCCCTCCAGATATATCCCAAGGAATAGGATTGCTGGATCTTGTGGTAAGTCTGTTTTCAGCTTTTTATAAGGAATCTCCATACTGTTTCTATAGTGTAAACCTTTTTTTTTTTTTTAATAAAGGAACTCCAAATGAATTAGTAATAGGTGATGTCAAACAGCCCACTGTTTTCATATTTCACAAGCCCTATGGTGCAGATTTCTCCACTGCATCTTCCTATAGCAGACCCCATCACTAGTCTTAAAGAACGGCTTTTACCCCAAAGTGATTTCTTGCTAAGACAATAGTCTATTAAAATTGTATTTCTAAAAGATCTCCTAGGAACATTTTTAGGTATATTCTTGCATAGCTTCTTTGACTATTTTAGCATCATTCTAGGAAAGACCACCAGCCTTTTCTCCCACAATTCACTGGGCAAGCAGTGGCTGGCATCACAGGGAAACTCAACTTTCTATGTGTTACAGTGTGTTCTTACTGACTGAAAACAAGCTAGGTCAACTCACGGGCTCAAATCAACTATTTTGACTGAATCTACCCATCACTTAAGGAAAGAAATCACTTAGTCTGAATACAGGTTTAACCAGTAATTTGTCAGAACAGAAACCACTTCATTTAAAATGGCTCAGTGATTTTCACACATAAATGTAGCCTCCGTAAAATATTCGAGGAAGGAAAACGGAGTGATTTGGCCATGGAACGTAGGGAGGGAGCACATCTGTAATCAATGAACAAGTAATTGTTCAAGGCTTATTACCTGCCGAGCATGATGCTGGAGCCACATAGAATAGAAAAGAGATATAGCAAAGTGTTTCTGTCCTTATATTGCTTACAATCTGGTTGAGAATTCACGAGCGATTACAGGAATTACCCCAGGAGCAATACAAGACAATAAGTCGGCCCATGCCAAATGATGCAGTAACACACGTTTTATGGGAGTGGGCTCAGCTCAGGGGTTTGGAAGGACAGGACTGCGGTGGGAAGAGAAAACTGGGGCGGCTGAGAGCAGCCGTGCAGGCATCATCCTCCCTTGTGGCTGCCTGTGTTTCTCTTTTCTCCCTCAACTTAAATAACCTCCTCCCTCTGAAGTGATTATTTTGACTTGATCATTTTTTAAAAATTTTGTTTAGGGAAAAAAATTCGTAAATAAAACTAAAGGTAAATTGTGAAACTGGGAAAAAGATTCGCCACATCTTTGACAAAGGGTTAATAGTTTCAGAGCAATTACCAATCAGGAAGGTCAAACATACCAACAGGAAAAAAAAAAAAAAGTGAAAGGCCATAAGCAGGCGATTGTCAAAAGAGGTATGACTGGCCAATTACAATATGACAAAATGTTTAACTTTGTTGATAATTAAAGCCAATTGTAATCTATGTAGAATATGGTAAAATTTGTGTGTGTGTCCTAAAACATGTACACAAGAGTATACGCTTCACTAAATAAAACTCTTAAAGGAATTGCCACTCAAGGAAAATAAGCTGCCGCCACTTTTAAAAATATGACAGATGTGACCTTAAAAAGTGAATATTAATTTGCAAATATGCTATTCATTGGGCAAGAGCCTGTTTCCTGGTATGCCTTTGATGACTGATTCACATATTTAAAAGGTAAACCTATATTAGAGTGAAAAATAAAGAAATTTCTAATATTTAGCTGAAGAGAAGACTAAACTCTCCTAATCCGGAATTTGAAACTGACTTAGTGGACGAGTTAGAGTTTAAGCAGTAGTAGGCCTTTGAAGCTTAAAGTTTAATCCTTTTTAGATCATCAAGAACTCAAGTGTGTTCATGTCTGTTTCTCATAAATGCACATTATAAACACTATCTGTCATCATCCCATGAAGTGTGGTACAGTTGATAGTTTTAGTGAGCAAGAAATCACTCTGGGGTAAAAGTCAGTCTTTAAGACCAGTGATGGGGCCTCTGCAGGGAGATGCAGTGGAGAAATTTGCACCACAGGGCTTGTGAATTACACAAACGCTGGACTGAATTCTTTGACGCCACCTATTACTAACTTATTATTTGGAATTCCTTTAAAAAAAAAAAAAAGGTAGTTCCTACTACCACCCAGTAAAAAATGTACTCTGCAATCTTTCCTTGTTTTGCATATGATTGGTAGCATACCTTTTAACTGCTGTAAGTAATAAAAATATATATGTGCAAGTTGGCTATAAGAAATGCCAAAGTTTCACCTAATAAAATTTTGGTATGCCTCAGTTTTCAAAGTAAATTTGATTTATTTGAGCCACCAGCCATCCGATGACAGCCCTGTGTTTTTTATATGAGTCATGTCCCAAGGGGTCTAGAATATGCCAATGGTGTACCTTGGAATGGATCCAGTGTCCGCAAACAGGTTTTCATTAGACTTTGATGCCAGTCGCATTTGGGAGCAGAGAGGCTGCTGAAAACCAGCTTTACTTTGGGATCACTTCTTTCTTTTAGAAAAAACAACAAAGATCTTTTTTAGCGAAGCTTTGAGCCTCCACATCGTAGGTGTATGGTAATATTTTAGAGCGCAGTAATCTGTTATTGCAGGTGGTCGGGCTTCAAGCACTTCCGTATTTTGAGAATAGATCAGACGAAGTGCAACAACTTTTATTGAAAAATTGCCGAATTTGAAAATTAGAAACACATTTTCTGTGGCTAAGATTAAGTTAGCATGTATTACAGTCACTTGGACTTTTCTGTAGCACTAAGGGGAATATAATTACACAGGTTATTCCACATGTCATGAGATTGGAACCTTAATCACAGTTAGAAAGCTTTATCATGCTGACGTAGACCCTTATGCTTTAATCTCTGGTAACTGAGGGATTTTTCTATTTTTTTTATTAGGAATATGGAGTAGGCAAGTCAATGAGAAATGAAACAAACCCACTTTTCATTTTTATGCAGAAGAAACAGGTTTTATTTCTGATTTTTAAAAAGTAGTGTATTCTTTCATGCTCTTAGAAGAGGTTATATGCGAAGATGAAGCACAAGATTATTCTTTAAAATCTATTTTTAGGCACACATGTGTATTCTCCATGAGGGTATATGTATGTGTTTGTATACATATGAAACATTTTTATGGAACTTAATTTAAAAATGAGATTTGGGGTTTTATTGAAGCTACAATAAAAGTAGATGTATAGATGTATATTGTTTACCTGGTGGCAGTAAAGTCTGAGTTTTATTGAATGAAAATTTTGTTACCACCAGAATAATCAGATCAAAAAAATATGCACATTTACCACCAATGGGCTCAACAGTATTTCTGGGATGTTGGAGATGGTCTGAAGTGGGACTGTGGGAAGGTTGCACAACATTCTCAACATCCACGATGGATGGAGTTTATAATATGTAAATTATGCTTCAAAAAAGCAGTTAAAAATACATGACTAAGTTGGAAATTTTACGTTGTTCTTTTTCCTCCTTTAACCTACATTTCTATCCTTCTTCTCCTTCCATTAGGATAGCATCCCATCCTAATGAAATATATTTTGAGGATTAAGTCTTTTGTTGAGGATCCCATACGTCTTTGCAACAAAAATGTATATCTAAATTTAAATATTCTTGTTGTATGACAGAAGGCTATAAATATTCAACTATTTATTCTGTTTTGTAATTATAATTAGCACACAGCTGATCAAAAGCATAATTAATATGCACTAAATTTTTTTATAAATAAACATAAAAATTAGTATTTATTAAATGCATCATTTAGTAAAATGGATGGAACTTTTTTTTTCATTTAGTTGTTTCTTTTCAACTAGTCATTGCTAAATTAGGCAAAATTCAATATCAATTTTATTCTGAGGTTTTGGTTTTATAGTTTAAGCACCAAGAAACCCTTTTTGCATAAATCATAAGATGGAGATATAAGAAGTTTATATAAACAATATGGTCCTGGTTTTAAAATTCTTTCAAAGTTATATATCATGTAGTGATCTATTATTAAAATGTTTTAATGATCCAAATTCAATTAGGTCCTCTCTCAATTTTATTGAAAACAAAAAATCAGAAACCATCAGACTTTCAAGTCAGTCATTGCAATCAATCACTTTCTTAGCTTTCATATCAGGATTTAAAATATTTCCTTTGCTTGGCACTGTGAAGGTTTTTACAATTTTGTAAGATTTTAGTTGAGTGAGAGGTGTGCCTTTCTTTGTAAACTGGGTGAAGGCTAGTTGCTAAAGGGAACACCTTTTTCCTAGGTGAGTTCTCATGCAGGTCAGTGCTACAAAGGAGCAGACATGGACATCGGGGATCTGGGAATTGGTTTCCTTAAAGCCATCCTCAACTGTGTATTGCTTGGAAAGCTCCTGTCTATTTTAAAGTGTCCATACCCCAGTTTGAAGACTGGTGGCATATGGCCATCAAGAAGTCAGAGATGGGAGAAAGTATATTTGGATACCAGTAGCAGGAAGGGAAGCAGATGATCTAGGTGGTCATAACTGAGCTGGGTCTGTAGGAAAGGATCAGCTTTAGATACTCAGAAGGAGGCAGGGAGGGCATTCCAGGTGAGAGACTCAGGTTGAGCAGAGGCATGGAGACGGAATTGACATGTTCTCTGCAGGAGAAGAGAAAGAGACTGCCTAGAACATGCGTGCGGGACGGTGCCAAATAAAAGTCCAACCCTAAATGCAAGGAGATTGGACCTGATGTAGTGGGAGGGGGTCTCAAGAATTATTTTGTTTGATTCCTGATTTCTAACTCCAATAATTCAAAGTGGCAATGGACATATATGGTTAAGAAGACCCTTCATAGATAAAACTGCACTTGAACTTAACTTAATGTCCAGAAAAGAGCTTTCATGAAATCACTTTATCTTCTGTGTAAAGAATTAAATGGGTACCCAGGATCCATTCATTCCTTCACATTTACTAAGTCCCAGCTAGGCCAATGTGCTAGGCTTTGGGTGGCTTTAGGGAATTCTTTTCAGCTCATATTCCAAAACCTACACTACTAACCACACTGGACTACCCAGAACTCTCCTGCTGAAGTGATCCTGGATGTAGGACACTAAAAATGTGTGCTAGTGTTTTTAAGGGGCACCCACAAATCCCCTCCACGCTGTATCCTGTTTTTGGGGCCCGGTGCCTCCCCAGTCTCCAGTTCCTATGCACCTACTCTCCATATTACCTAAGTTACCTCGATGGAATAAAAGATTGTAGTTGGTGTCAGCAAGTGTAAATTGTTTTTTAATTCCAGAAGAATTTCCTTTCAAATTCATTTTTTGTTGGAAATAGTCCCTAAGTCATTTGTGGCTACTGAGCTTACATTTAGGGTGAACCATACTTAGGTCAACCCAAAGGGTTTTCATTCCCCTTAGGACAAAGACAGAAATGAAAGGGAAAGCTTATTCCTAGAAGGATTTTGAGTCCAGTTTTCCTCTGTCTGCTGTACTCAACCTCCACCGTCCAAGCCTGAGATGCTTCTCCTTTGATTTCCCTTCTATGCCTTGGCATCTTTGAACACAGCCTCCCTGCATTTAGGACCATTCCTTTGGCTGCTTTCTCCAGAACCCCACTCGCTCCAGCACCCAGCTCTAGAGTCACCCCATTTTCCTGATTCCCACAGGCCAGTCTGCACTCTGTTCCTTCCTGCGCCCTCACTCAACTGAATGCACTGAAATGTCTGTGGAATTGTCTGTTCCCCCACGTTACATTGTTGTGGCCACCTGATGCTTCTACTCATCTTTGATTCCTCAGCACTTAGGAGGGTTCTTGGCACATGACTGCTGCTCAGTACATGTTTGATGAAAGAATGAATTAATTAATTAATAAGACCCGAGTACTTACCATGTATAAAGAAGAAAAATAGCCTAACAGCAATGATGGGTTCCAATTTTGTGCGTGTATATTCCTTAGGATTCATGAGTCATCGTGGGTCTATGACATTTGAAGTGAAGGATTTTGGTTTTTGTTTATTTTGTCTTGCAGCAAATGTGTGTGTGTGTGTATAACTGTTCATAGTATATGCATGTGGTGTGTGGTCTGTTGGCAAGATAGCCTTCACCATCACCTAGAAATCCTAGAGTAAGATTTTACTTTTCTACCTTTATTCTACCCCTCAAGATTTTCTGTTTTCTTATCGTAATCCACTTGCTGCCTCACACACACACACCCACACCCACACCCACACACACACCCCTCAGGCCAAGTGGTAAGAATGGGAGATAAAATACAGAAATATGGAAACACCAGAGTCTCCCCTCACTTTTCGGTGACTCATCTAGCCAACTCAAAGTGGGATTTGCCACTTTAATTGCCTCACCAATAAGTCTCTTTTGGTTTCCTTGATCTTCTGGGGTTGTTTGCTGGTTTGGGGTGTTGGACGTTAAAAAGTGGCGATGTTGGAGGTAGAAACTAAGCTGGATAAACATGAAGGACCTGCAGGGTCCTGGGGCACGTGGGGACCCTCTGGTGGGAAATGAATTGGCATCTCTAAGGGTCCTGCTGATGTGGGGTAGGGGCGAAGTAATGACCCAGCTTGTGAAATCAGCCCTCTGGGGCTGGCATAGAGTCATAAACCAGGCCAATTAAATTCTTAGAGGAAAATGTAATTGTGTCAACTTCAAATGTTGAGTTGAACTATTCAATGGTGAGCTGTTCTTTTAACTGCCTAGGGTCTGAGCCCACCTCTTCCCTTGTTATACCAGCAGCTAGAGGAGGCTGTAGGCTTGGGTGTCTGGGTGCTGGGAGTAACAAAGCCTTCTGCCTAGAGTTTTAACATCCCAAAGGGCAAAGCTGAAGTGATAGTGACAATACAAATGACAGTTTGGAACTTAGAGTTGATCCTTGAATGGGTTAAGGCTTTTGGGCTGCTGGGATGGGTTGAATGTATTTGAATGTAAGAACTACATGATTTATGGCAAATGAAAGGGTGGAGTGTTACGGGCTGAATGGCATCGTCCCAAATTTCATATGTTGAAGTCCTAACCCCTAGTGTCTCAGACGGTGACTGTATTTAGGGATAGAGACTTTCAGAAGTAATTAAGGTAAAATGAGGTCATTAAATGGGCTCTAATCTGATATGGCCAGAGTCCTTATTAGAGAGATTAAGCCAGAGATCTGTGCACATACAGAGGAAAGACGACGTGAGGACACAGTGAGAAGGTGACCATCTGCAAGCCAAGGAGCGAGGCCTCAGACGAAACCGATCTTGCTGGTACCTTGATCTTGGACTTCCAGCCTCCAGAACTGTGAGAAAGAAGTTCTGTCGCTGAAGACGCCCAGCCTGTGGTGTTTGGTTACGGCAGCCCTACGAAACTATGTCCAGGAAGGAATATGTTCCGAGTCTTATTTTCTAACTCTGAACTTTGTAAGCAATGGACAGAATGGAGAAGGAGAAGATTCTGGTGGTAAGATGCCTGAGGCTCACAGTTTTGGAGAGTCTTCCTCAAGGGAAAGAAAATAGGTAAGAAAGTGAATACAGATTAAGAAAAAGAGTACAACACATTTTAAAATTGCAAATGACTGGCAAATTCAAAAACGCATGATCATGTGATCACATGGCGGGACTCTCCCCGGGGATGTGCAGGTCCCGGTCCTGAGGCTCACACTAGGTTAGCTGTGTGATGAACTGCCTGTTTGAAATGATGGGAAGAGACTGGATACCTCTAGGGTGAGATTTCCTGTCTTCCCATCCTTTTGTTAGCTCCACCACAGTAGATACGTAGATAAGGTTTCTCTCTCATGAACCTCTACCAGACCCTTAATTTATGTTTTCAGTCTGGCCAAATAACCTTTTTGTACAAATATGTCTTATGGAGGAATCCTTGCAAATACCCTGCTCTGTATAGTAATTAGTCATGGTCTGTCACTCTTTTCAGCAGCATTTGATTTAGTATCTCTGTCAGCTTCAGGTGATAGAGCAGGAGAGGGGTGGGGTGCAAAGGAAAGCTCCTCTGCAGTTGCACCAAAAGTCTGAGAATGTTGGTGAAATGTTTCAGTTTCAGAATTCGCTGGACCTCAAATCAGGTTGCCAGTGCTGAGGTCATTTGCGTGACCCTTTTTCCATTTTCATAGGCAAAGCTTCCCTCTTGCTCAAGACAAAAACTCATAAAACTGTGCCAGAGAAATATGATTTTTTTTCACACTTCACAAAGCTGTCAAAAAGCCTGGGTTTGCCAGTTTTGCTTTTAACGTGCAAAACCTTTCACACAGCTCCAGGCACAACCCAGGATCTGGTGGCCAACCCGTTGGACTTCCTTCCAAAGGAAACAGTTGAAGCACTGTTGGAGAAGAGGATGGCACTGACTTCAGTTGGAGCTGGCAGAGATGCTGCTCATATTCAAAAATGTGGAAACACTGGCTTCTCCAGGGATAACCTTTATTTTAGAAGTAAGCTTAAGAGCACACATGCATATTGTGTGTGTATGTTTGTGTGTGTGTATTTAGGATCTAGCTGGGAACTCTGGTCTGTGGCTCTACCTATTCATGGCAGAACAGATCCAGAGGACCCAGAATGGTAGTTTGGAAACAGTTGAGGCTTTTAGTCAACCGCTCTGGATTTGAGTCCTGGCTGTGCTAGACCACAAGCTGTGATCGTGGATAAGTTACTTAACCTCTCTGAACTTCAGCTGCAGCATGAGTACAATGGAGACAATAATTCATGAGCTCCTTGTGAGGATATATTGGGATGATGCATTTAGAAGTTTTAGTACAGTGCTTGCTAAAAAGGTAATGTGTTATTAACATTCTCATTCTTATCTTTACCTACCTAATAGGGTTGCTGGGAGAGGGAGGGATAATAAAACAAAACTCCAGGCTCATCCTGGGCCCTTAAGAAATGGTAGTGAGTTTAAATTTTTATTAATAAATGCAGTCATGTTCAGGAATACTAGCCATGATGCTGTCTCCCCATGCAAGTCAACTGGACAGAGGCTGGCAGAGCTAGAAGCTGGGACCAAGGATCCTGGAACAACTGGGGTTCCTGCACTCGATTATACTAAAAGCAGCTCAGAGAGTACTGACACATGCCATGGGTTTCCTCACTTGAACGTTATGTTTTCAACATAAGGAACATGGAGTTTTGGAGAAAAGAATCAGTGAAAGGTCTCAGGATATGGAAAATAAATGACATTTCATGGGCAGACATTTCACAGATGCCAAAGGGTCCTTATAGATTTTGCTAAAAGGGATACAACAAACAAAAACAAAACCAAAATGAGCCCAGTGAGATTCAGACTGAATTGGCCGTCTCTGCTTTGCTTTAATCACATCAGGGATTTGTTGCACGCACTGTAGGTTCTTAACCGTGGAGTCCAGTCACACACTGTCTGAGGGAGCGCCAGCACTCCTATGCCGTCTGCACCGTGGGCTCCAGGTGCAGGCTCACCAGCTAGGGATTGTGTTCATATGCTTTCTTAATTTTGGTAAAATTTTACCAAAAGTCAAATCCAAGTTGCATAAATAGAATGCAAGAGCAGCTTTGGGGTACAAATCTTTATAAAAATGGAACTTACTTATTACAGAGCTAATTTGTTTCCCAGCCAATTTATTTTCCTTTAGAAAAATATATTTTATAAGGCTGGAGTATTTTGAGTTTTGAAAAAAATTTTTTAGGAAAGGATGGAACATATAAAGCACCCTATAATCTCTAGAGAGGGGAGGCAGGAAATACCAGCGTGAAGCTTACAGAAATGGTAATGACCAAATCTCCCAGGAAAGTAATCTTATAACATTTTATGGTCATCAGTTCATTTTACACGAGAGTAAACAATGATAAAATGAGGTGATACATAAGCAAGTTTGTAACCAGCTGTGCCTTTTATAACTATATAGATGCCCTAACTCTTGATAGAACAGGAGTTAATTTTTATAGTTGAGGACAACAATGACTGCATTCATTCATGTAATTCTCTTGCAAGGGAACAATCCTGTGTTAACTACTGTGTTAACATCTGTATTGTTTATATTTTTTTATTTTTTGTGTATTACGATGTTTTGATATCTGAAAAACCTTCTGGCTGGGAAGAGAGTGCCCCTCCTGGGGCTAGCTCCAGTTCTTAGAAATAGCTAAGAGTCCAGTTGAGAGCATGCATTTTGCATACAAGCTAACCAGTCCAGACCCACACTTCCTTTATATGGCCTGTTCACCCCTGAAGGCAATATTCCTCGGCCTTAATCATCTCAGGGCTTGGTCCCAGTCAGCCAGGGACCATCCCCATAACTTAGAGTCTGCCAAAATTATTCAAACTGGCCAATCCTAAAGTGATTATCCCGCCCTGCCTTACCCTTTCCACAGAAACTCCAATAAAGTCTCAGGCCTAGACTCCTCCCCCACTCCTGCCCCATCTGCCTCCGACCCTTGCTGGTACTTCCACGCGAGGTCCTGCGTGGCATGCCTCCTGTCTCTAGGACCTATGAGTATAGTGCATTCCTGATTCTCTCCTGGGTCTCCTCGCATGGCCTCACCTGAATGACCATCATCTAGAACACAGAACTACCCATGACAACATGGCCTCCACAGGCTCCTGCTACTCGGTGCCATGCAACCCCTTTCAGATGGGCAGAAGCACCGTTGCAGAGCCGGGCCACTGAAATTCAGAATCCATTTGAAGAGAGCTGAACCCAGTCTTGTCCTGGTTGCCCCACATTGTTCCCAGTTTCTCTCTGCCAATCCTTTCAGCCTGGTTTTGGCTTAAGTTTCTTGTATACTCCTTGGCTACTTGCCTGCTGACAACGTGGTTTTTGACCTTGGAGCTCTTCTTCCTCTCCCTGACCTCAAGGGTAATACTACCCAGTTCCTCTCCAACCACCCATGTCCCTCTCACCTTGCAGCTTACCTGCCCAAGCCTCATTACATCTTACTTTTCTGAAACCCTCCCCAGCCCCGACACACACACACACACACACACACACACACACACACACACACAGATGTGACGTTTGCTATAACAACCTAAAGCAGGCAGCTAAGTTTAGTTCGAAACACTAAATCAATAGACGTTCAATTAGGAAATGTCTTAATACCTTCTCCTGTTTTAGATATTCAGGAGTTACCTAAATTCAGTGTCAAATTATGTATGCATGTGAGAATACTCTGCATTTTATACTTTGGGAATGTAGTTACCATCTCACTAATTAATAAATAAGAGAAAGCTGTTTTCTATTACTGAAAAAAGTTTTAAAGAATTTCTCCCTGTTGCCTACTAATTGATATTTACTACTATCCCTGTTTTAATGAGTAAAAATGTCATTTATCTGTTTCCACATAATTGCTGTGCTAAAACATAAGACAGACCAGTAGTACTATGTTCTCCTCGAGCTAAACAAGCCTCTTGAAATTTTTTTAGACCATTACATAGTTTGCCAAATACTTACTTAGAAGGAGTATAAAGACTAACATAGACTTGGATGAAATAAGCACAAGTAGAATTAACAAGCAGGTTTTGCAATATTGTTTGCTGAATCCTTACTTATACAAGGTACAAAGATAAACTTGGATAAAAAAAAGCACAAATAGAATTAATAAGCAAGTGTTGCAGTGTCTATTTTCACATACAAACCTGTGAACAGTTTTTAACAACTCCCTTGGGTTACATTCATCACTACCACTGTTCACCCTCCAAAGGAAACTCACCCTCACATGCCCTGGTTTGAGCAGGAAGTGGTGACGATGTCTCCTGTCCGTGAAAACCTCACCGTGTTCCAGACGCTGTTCTAGGTGTGATGCATGTGTTACTTGAGCCTCCCAGCTACATGCAGTAGGTACGACTGTTATCTTTTGCCTGTGAACACACACACATGACAAAAGTAACTCACCCCTAATTGCTTATCAGTGGTCAGGGGAGAATCAAACCCATTCTCCCTCCAGAGCTGGAGTCATAGCTTCCCTGCTCCACTTTCTCCCTTAGTGGAGACAGAACCCCTCTACTCGCTGGCCTTCAGGGAAACCACAGAAAGCATCAGAGACCAACGGACAAAGACAGAATTGAGTAACTGTAGCTAACCTCACTCCCTCCCTCGACCCCAATAAAAATAGTGGTACAAGGGATCTCATTTAAGAGAAATTCAGACAGAGGGGAAAACGGGAGATGGGATGGCAGCTGGAGGAAGCCAGAAAGCAGAAGAATGAGTAGAGACAAAGTAGCTCCTCCAAGGAAACTGAATCCTAAGCTCTCATTGGGAACCTCATTACAACTAATTAGTACCCTCCCCCACCCCGCCAAAGGACCGGAGTCTCAGGAATTGGTGGCGCCAGGAATCTCTGGCTCGGGAGAGAGGGAGAGAGGGGTGGGTGAAGTTGTTGAGAAACAGATTCTCAGATCCCATCCTCTATTTCCCTAAATGTTTAAGAGTTGCTTGTGGGTTTGGTAGTTTACCAGTGATACCATCTGCATTTAGAGTTGTAAAATTTTTAATTACAGTTTCAATTCCTTTAATAAATACCATTTCATGCTCATGAGAATGGTTAAAACATAAAAGACTGGCAAAACCAAATATTGGTGAGGATACTGAATAAATGGAACACTCATCCGCTGCTGGTGGCAGTGGAAAATAGTATTGCCATTTTGGAGAACGATTGGAAGATGAAATTTACATTGATCTTATCACTTACCAGTTTCACTCTGAGGTATTTATCCAAGAAAAATGGAAGTGCATGCCCACAAAATTTACAAAGGAATGTTTGTAACAACATTATTCAGATTTGCCAAAAGCTGGAAACAACCTGAATTTACACTTATAGGAAAATGAAAAAAAAAAACCAAAAAACCAAAATTGAATATGGCCACACAGTGGAATACTACTCAGCAATAAAAAGGAATGAGCAACTAGTGCACTCAACAACCTGGAGTCTCAAAAAATTGTGTTGAGTTGCAGATGCTGGACACAAAAGAGTGCATTCTGTTTAAAGTCTAAGGACAGGCAAAGCTCTTTTGTGGTGTTGGAGTCAGACAGTGGTCCTCCAGGATAGGAGTGGAGGGCTGACTGGAAAGGAGCACGAGGGAAGCTCCAGCAATGATGGAGATGTCCTATATCTTGCTGGAGGTGGTGCATACAAGTGTCAAAATGCATCATACGAACATAGATGACCTGTACCTTTTTAATGTAAATTATATGCCAATAACTTTAAATATTCATAAATGGCAAAACAAAACAAAAAATGTACATTTATACAATTGATTTAAAATAGCAACTAAACTTTATATTCCAGGTACTTTTTAGAACTTTATACGTACAGATTAACTCAGTCCTCTTGATATCTCCATGAGACATTTTTATTACACTAATTTTACAGTCAGGGACACTGAGGCCTGTAAGGTAAGACACTTGTCCAAAATTGCACAGTGAGCTAGTGGTGGAGCTGGGATTTGACCCCAAGTAACAAGACTCTAGAGCCTGTACACTATTCTCTGCTACCATCCTGCCTCCCGCTAACTAAAATGAGGGCAGGAGTGGTTAATAAAGTAAATATTGTTGGAAAAAAGTGACACCTAAATCATAAATCTGAAAATAGAGCTCTTTTGAACAAATTTTGCTCTAACACAGCATTTAGGGTGGCTCTTGGGGGACAGGTTCTTGACAGCTGTGATGAAGGAGAAAAGGGCGGGGGAGAGTTTTCCCATCTTGGCCTCTCCTGGTGGGTCAGGTCCTGGGTCCAAGTCGGGCATGGCTCCTGCTCCTGAGCTGGCATGGCCCAGACACTGGGAGTTGAGGAGGGGCCATGGGACCTGAGTCTTGTGTGGTCTCAGCACTGAGGTGTGGCGTGCCCCCATCATCCCAGAGCAGTCACTGCCATTAGCATCATTTAGACCCGAATTCCAGCACACTATCTATGGTTTTATATGTGTAGACCTCTAAGCCTCTGTTTTCTTATGTATAATCTCAAGATGAGACCATCTATGTTAGGGAGGTGTTCATTTTAAATGAGGTAACACATGTGTAGCAGATACATCTAGGTGTCTGCCCAGTGTTTACTCCCCTCTTCTCCTTCACTAATAGCTGCCTTATTTTGTTTAGACTGGCAATACGCCTGGCTAAATGCGCTCTCAGATGCCCTCACGGTGAAGCGTGTCATGTGACACAGCTCTAATGTAAAGGAAAAATTCCTCAGCAGAAGTCTGCCAGGGTGTTTGAGAAAGTTTTGGCTCTTCTGTACTTGTACCTCTCCAGTCTTCTCAACCTGTCTGGAACTTCAATGTGAGTCTGGAGGAGGCAACCATATTGCATCCATGAGGATGAGAGCTGTATACTAAAGATGGGAGAGCAAAAATAAGAAGCCAGGGGCACTGCTGACTCTTGGAGTCTCTGCCCAGCCCTGGATGGTCTATCATTAGACCTTTTGTAACAAAAGAAAAATAAATCACCCAATGGCCAAGCTAGTATATTTTGCATTTGTGTAACATAGCTGAATGCTATTCTTAACTTACATCGCTAATAGCTGATGAGAACCATTAATAGGGGCAGATGACTCCTCCCACAGAGGAGCTGAGAATATGCCAATGTTATTTCTACCTCTGGCATAAAGTTTCCAACAACAAAATACATCACTGAGAACTATTCTCTTTTGAGACAGAGATATGACAATACATTGTATCTCCTTCCATACTTGTTTCGGGTTTTACTGGACATGGTCATATGTGACCATTCTCAATCACCATTTCTAAAGATTGCTTCTGCTAACACTTTATTTCTGGCACAGTTACGATACTTACTTGATAATTTTTCAGTCTCATGCACTTGTCTGAAAGACATTTGAAGGATGAAATTATCCTTGTCCTCTTTTTCTTCAAAGCCAATTTGTTTAGTAAGAGGTTATAATACAAATAAACCACACTTACTAAGAATTTGTCACACGGATTGATGTTTTGAGTGTTTCACATAATTCTACTTAATTAATCCTCACAAAAATTATTTGAAGGGACTGTTGTTATAAATATTTAACAGAATCAAGGCCCTATTATAAATATTTTACACAAATGAAACAGAGTGACTAAGAAACATCGTTAAGTGTCAGAGCCAGGATTTGCAACTGTGCAGCCTGCTCCACAGCCTTCCTGACCTACTTATGTGCCATTTTCTTAACTGCCCTCAAAGCAACTTACAGTCAACCTGATCAACAGGACTTGGAAATATTTAGTTGGTGCACATGCAGGTGTGTGTGTGCCGGTGTGTGTGTGTGAGAGAGAGAGAGGAGGGAGGGAGGGAGGGAGAGAGACAGAGAGAGAACAAGAAATGAGGACAGATGGTAAGAATTTTTGTTGGTGGGAAGGTGGAAGATTGTAAATAAGGGAAATTTTTCTTTTAAATATCATTTACTAAAATGCAAAATGAAAATGTCATTTTTGAACATCTAGTTCATCGTCTGAAGTGGTTTGAAATTTAAAATAGATGAACGAATATAGGCTGAGTTTTAAGAACTGGACAGAGAGTTGAATAAAGTTAGTATCAGATACAGTTAATTTCTAGGCTGGAAAATCTTCCCTCATTTAGGGAAGAAAGTTAGATCCATAAAACATGGAAAATGAGACTTTATGCAAAAAGAATGTTGCAAATAAAATTATTTCTTGTCTAAAATTAGTGAATTTCTTAAATGAAGAAGAATTATCACAAGATAAGTATTAGCAACTTACTAAGTGTATCCAACATAATATGAGCAATTTTTTCTGTAATTCAGTTTCTGAAAGATAGAAGATTGTTGCATGGAACAAAACTCAAAATGTACAAGCAGAGTATTATATATAATAACTTTACACATAATAAATTTTGTTAATTTATTATATTAAATAATAACATAAAAGGCTGTATAATAGGGCACAATATATAGGAAAACCTGACTTTATATTTTATCTTATTTTCTAAAATGCAAGTAACTGGTAGGTTAACTGAACCAGATAGATTGAGCACTTTGAATTGAAACATGTTATAGAAATAATTCTCAGTTTTTGATCTCTCTTAGAGTTGTTTCGGACTATTGCAGCATGGTATTCCTGGATGAGGATTTTTGAAACTGAGTATGCAGGATTAGTCCCGGACAACAGCAAGTGCAGTCAGGGAACCGAGAGGTAGGACTGAAAGAGGAGGGAGTGGGTGTTGGCGAGCCACGGTCAATGCTGGAGAGTCATGAGGACTTGTTAAGAGCTAAGCTAGAGAAGTGGAGCACGCAGCCACTGCAAGTAGTTTCCAGAGCAATCCAAGGGGCTTTATAGTGGCTGGACATACACCTACCTGCTTTTTCCACAAGGTATCTTAAAGATTCTGTCTTACTCGACCCATCGTAAAGTTGTTGAGACATTCAATTTTCTGAACTGTTTCAGTGTCGTTTATGTTGAAAAAATAACTCATCATGTTTTGCACACATTCCTGATTGGAAAACCAGGGATGGGTTAGAAATATCCAAATGAGAAAAAGTATCTATATTAAAAAGTGGGCCATACTTAATGGTGAAGCTGTTGCAGTGTGCCTCCAAAGTCCCACTCCAAGAACCTCCAAAACAAACAAGACCCTGCTAAAATTGGTAAAATTGGCTTTGGTAAAATCAGTTTTAAGGTTTCGGTTAACACAGTAAGAAGGTATGGAGAGACAAAATGCATGACTAAAGATAAGCAGAAAATTTAGATGTGAAATTCTTTTAGAACTAAAGAGACACTACTAAAAATTCGTAAAATAAGGAAGGCAGTCCAGCATAGCAGTAAAGTACAAGATAAATATCCTACATAACTTTTCTTTATATGAGCAATAACCAGCTAGAAAATTTTATCCACGACAGCAACCTAAAACATAAGATAACTAGAAAACAAAAGCAAACAGAAAAGTGTGACTTTTTTTTGACGTAAACCACAAAAGTGACTTTTCTGAAGTAAACCATAACAGTAATTCAAAAGATATGAAAGAAGAGAAGGACATGTCCCGTTTCTAGAGGAGACTAAATATTAAAGATAAATCACTTGTTTATGAATCGAAATTTATTTTTTAAAATTTTGCTCATTAAGATGATTCTAACATTGAACTAGGTCATAAAAATAGAGATATAAGAATGGCTTATAAAATCTTGAACAAAGGAAATACTGAAGTCAGACTCACACTACCACATAATAAAATGTAATATAGAACGCTGGTGATTAAAACCATATGATATTGGCAAAGAATTGACAGATCAGTGAAACAAAATGTGTAGCTTTAAAACAGACTGTAGTATATAGAAGAACATACTATGTAATAAAGGAAATGTCACAAACCAATGGGGAAGGCATTTTTATTTAACAAATGAGATTGAAAACATTAATAAACTTCAGAGAAAAGCAAGATCCTCAGTGAAGAAGAAACATAAATGGTGAATAAACATTAAAAATACTCAATCTTGCTAGTAATTCAGGAGATGCAAATTAAGACCGCATTGATTTACCTTTTACATTTACTAGGTTGGCAAAACTTAGCAAACATACTGAAACTGGAGAAAACGTGGATCAAGGCAAAATCTTACATCTTGCTGGTAGGAGTATAAACTGGTACAGAAACATTGAAATTTGCATTATCCTTTAACCTTAAGGCTCACATCCCCCACAGCTTAGCAATTTCAATCCTAGATATACACTTCATGGGAATTCTTGAATACGTGCACCAGTAGACTTGTACAAAATGTTCTCAGAAGCGTTGCTTGTATTAGCAAAAACAAGCAACCAAACAACAAAACAAAACAAAAAACAGTAAACAAACAAAATATTCATTGATAATAGAATAAAAAAATACATTGTGGCATAGTCACACAATAAAATGATATACACCAGTGAAAATAAATGGGCAAAATGATATGTGACTACAAAATACGAACTATTGAGAAAAAAAAAAAGTCACAGAATACTACATGCAGCATGATCATATTTTTATAGAATTTTAAAACCAGCAAAAGTAAACAATATATTATTTAGGCGATCATATGTATGACAAAACTGTTGCTTTAAGTGTAGTCATGATACGTTGAACACATAGAATAGAACAGGGTTTCTCGACCTCGGCACTACTGGCATTTGAAGCAGATAACTCTTGGTGGTGGGTAACTGTTCTATGTATTATTGAATGTTCAGCAGCATCCCTGGTCTCTACCCACCAGATGCCAGTTGTAGCCCCCATCCCAGTTGTGACCACCAAACATGTGTCCAGACATCATGGAATGTCCTATAGGAGACAAAGTTGCCCCCAATGAGAATCCCTGGGATAGAGGTTAGCCCTACGTTTGGGACCAGAGAGCAAAGCAGGGAGACAGTAAGGGAGGGACTCAGGGAAAGGTACAAGTTAGTGATCTGGTTCCTAGTTTGAATTTCCTTTTTTTTTTTTTTTTTAAGTGGAAGTACTGGGGATTGAACCCAGGACCATTTATGCTAAGCACACACTCTACCACTGAGCAATACCACTCCCCACCCTTTTCTGGTTCCTAGTTTGAGCTGTAAGTTCAGGGATGCCATTTTATAATTGTGCCTCATGGTCTGTATATTTTCTGTATATATCAGATAGCACATGATTTTTAAATTAACTATATATGATAATACATTGTAAAAATGCTGGAATAAAACATCCCCAAATTAGCAGTATATATTATAGGTAAAGATATTGATGGTTTCTAGTTTCTTCTCTGTTTTGTGTTTTCAGAAGAAAAAAAGAACATGCATTCGTTGTACAAAAATTGTTTTCAAAGCCTTTATAAATGAGATGACATGACACAGCTTGATTATCGCGGTAGAGTATGACACAAGAAGAACCATTTCAGAACTCATGAAAATGTTCATTCCTTCTTTGTTACTTGTATTTATTATACATTTCATTTCGAGAAACAGCATTTGATCTGGCATGATGTGTGCTCTTCCCTTGCTTGTCTGTGTCTCAGAGAATGCTTATTAATCTAGTATGTATCCAGCTTTGTTTTTATAAAGGATAATAAAAAGGGATTTGAAATTATTTAAGGGTTTGCTATATTTGAAACTGCTGGCTTGGGTAGTCCCAGGCCTGCGATAAACCCTGGCATTTGTTTAATCTGTCCTCTACCAGCAGCTGACGCACAGCATGCTCTGCTCTTTGTATCTCTAATTTTTGTGAACCCTTTGATCAAAATCTGATGATGTAAAAAACAAAACAATAGGATCAGTGGCAGTGGCAGCTAAATGAGTTCAAGAAGTAGTTTAAAGCATTGTCACAGTTGAGAAAATCATTCCTTTCCTTCGAACCAGATCCAAATTCTGAATGTTGAAGGAGAGAGAATTAAATATTATTTTATTTATTCCTGGTGCAAACGGGCTGCTGTGGTTCTGATAAATGATAAATTGATAAATGTTAAATGTGAACTCTATGGAACCCACCATCGAAGGGCCATCTTAGCCACATGGACTTGAATTTCTTCCTGTATCACAAAGAAGGAGACACTTAGTCTTTCTCTGTTTGTGGGATGTGTAACTAGATATTTTCATATATAAGCATCTGCCACCTGTCACTCTTTAACCTTCATTTTTATTTTTTGACCAATTTTTTATTGAAGTATAGTTGATTTACACTGTTGTGCTAGTAACCTTCATTTTCAAAAGAAGGCAGAGCAACAGAAACCCTGGATTTGATACAAACTCTTTTTGTATAATCTAGAAAAAATCATCTGAACTCTGTCATGAAATTGCATGTTTTCTCAGTCATGAAATCAGAGTACCCAGGACACCTGAGCATTTTACCTTTCAGGATGTGGACAGAACTGCTTACGGTTCTGTCTGAAAAGTGCTTTGGAGACTATTTATACATGTTTATGTATATCTGTGCGTGTTTACATCCCTATAGCTCTATAGAGTTGTAATGTGTAATAATTAAATTCATGGACTTCTTATTCTCAGAATGTTTTGACTCCAGGGCAAACTATTCCTGGTCATGGGAGTTGCAAAGGGCAAGTGAATCAACGTGTGGATTGTGTGTTTGCTTGTTTGTTTTATAAGTGGTCCATCCTATATAGCTCGCAGCCTCTCTCTCTTTTCCCAACAGTCAAGCATTCTGACCACCACTTCTGAGGCTTTGAACACTGTAGTTTAAGTTAAAGGCCAGAACCTGGCCACTCATCTCAAAGACTCCAGACACAAATTTGTCTCATTCAGTAGTTCTCAACCAGGGCCAATTTTGTTCCCCTTCTCCCAGGGACATATGGCAATGTCTGGAGATATTTTTGGTTGTCACAACTAGAGTGGGGACATTACTGTCATCTAATGGGTAAAGCTCAGGGATGCTGCCAAACATCCTATGATGCACTGAACAGTTCTCCTCCCCCAACAACAAAGAATAATCAGGCCCCAGATGTCAACAGTGCCAAGGCTGAGAAAACCCCATCTAAGCCAGCACTGGGCAATTGCGAAATGGTCCAATTGCTGTGAAGCTTAGCCTCCATCCCACTTGAGCATCCACAGTAACTAACTGATTTGAATGGGCTTCAAATGGTCCTACTTGCTTTGGCTCACACCGTCGTATCAAGAGGTTTGAACTGGTGTGTGTCAGTCTCTGTATTTACAATCTGTTAGACAGCCTCTGGGGAATTGAGTCAACTGAACATCTTGATATTGGATTCAACTGCAGTCATGTAGAATTCTTCTTGGTCTAATATCTGATTTTCTCCACATTGGGTCTTTGCTATTGGTTTCTCCCTGTCAGTCTGATTCTGGGTCATTTGTTCTGGGTTTAGGTAGAAAAGCTCTTACTTAGCATTGAACAACTCTACTACATCTTAAAGACATTTATTCAGACAGGTCCTTCATTATATTGGAAGGAATTCTAATCAGTCAGAGGGTAGGAAACAAGCAGAGAGTAAGGGATGTCTGATGGTTTTCCAGGCAAATGAGGAGGTAGCTGCTAAGCCGGATTGGCAAGAGCGCACAGTCAAGGGGCTGGGGACACCTATATCTGTTTAACACTGTGGACAAGAACCTTGGAGGATTATCACTTCTCAGTATATTTGGATGAAAATGTCTCTCTGCAATCATCCATACACAAAGTAGAATAATAAAACCATTAAATGCGTCAAAGTTATAGAGCCAAGAAGACACTATCCAAAGTCTCCTTCACTGTATTCTTATTTTCCACTACACAGAAATGTTTTTATTAGGCCGGTAATGTAGTAAGTACCACAAACTGATCCATTAGAGATGTTAAATATTTTTAATAGCTCTCTTAGATTCCATTGGAATAGAAAACAATTTTGAAGAAATGCATCCAAAGAGAAATCATTACTGATTCTCACATGAAGATAATATGTTTTTTTCCCCTTTTTCTTTTATACCTCCTTGACATTGACAGTGTGACTAATGTATTTGGTGGTATGAGAAATCCACAAGGCAATGACATCACAATATGTAATTTTCCCCTTGTGTACTCAGGAAAGTCAAAGTTCTCTTGTACACTTAAAGAATCAAAAGGCCTAGCTTGAAATTGGAATTGTATCCAAAATAAACAAGTTGTAATGTTCTCTTTCCCCCTAAACACAACCTTTCCCCCTGTAGTTTTAAAGTTTGGAATTAGGTTGTCATAATAGTCTGACTTTCATTTTTAATTAGCCAATGATTTAAAAAAGAAACAATGAAAGAAGAACTTTGTGGTGCATTGAAATCATTGACGTGTAGTTTTCTTTGGGTTCTGGTGTTTGAAGTGCCTTACGCTGATCTTTTTGTTGCCAGCAACTGAAATACCTACTAATGCTTTCTGGCTCTGACAGAGTTGCACAGCATTGGCTACATGTGCTTACCATTATCCACAGAGCTGTTAGACCCTTTATTCCAGTGGAGGCATGCATGGAAATAGGCCAGAAAGCAAGGGAACACAGTTCCGGTAGTGAAATTAGCAACTGGACAACATTCCCAGGGAAGCGGCTGAGTTCAGTTCTGGCAGAAATCCCATCACTGCTGGTACAGGGGGAAAAAAAAAAAAGAAAGAAAGAAAGAAAGAAAAGAAAAAGAAAAAGAAATACAAAGGATAAAATTTATCTGGAGGAATCAAAAGAGGGTAAATGCATATATTTGCACAGCCTATCAAAAAATAATCCTGATCATCTCTTTTATTTATCCTAAATTTTTGGTTATTGGGTGACTTCTGATTTTAAAATGCTTTTATGAACCTGGATTATGCATGAAGTTTTAACACTTAAGACTGGCAGCCTTTTGACCTTTAAAGATAATTTTAAGAGTTTATCTCACTATTGTGGTTACAGGTTTTGAAAGCCATCATTATGGTAGAATTAAATTGTAGCTATTATTTGTATTTCCCCCAGATTGTATCAATTCACCAAAGAAATATAGTGGAATGAAAAAAAAATCAGTTTTTCATTGTAATCTGTAAAATTTTGGTAGGGGTAACTTGAAACATGGATAATCATGAGATGGTATATTACCAACTGACAGTATTTCTTTAATGTTCGATTAGGTTCCTAGGTTACACAAATTCATTTGTATAATATTGCTGAAAATTCAAATATCAAGGAGGGCATTTTAAGATCACAAAGCTTGCTGGGGACCAGACAAAATCTAAAATTATACAAATCTGTACATCCATAATACAGAATGTGTCTTGGCCTTTGATATTCAACTAACAATACAATGTGTTAAAAATTGTATATTTATTATTCTCTTTAAGCTTAACAATCATTGCTGAAATCAACTTTATTAATCCCTTAAAAGGTGAAGAAATTGAGGCATAGAGACTCACATAAGAAATATTTGTAGAGCTAGAGTTTGAACCCAGATCTGCCTGACTCTAAACACATAATGTTGGCTTACCAAACTCATTCCATCTTCTTCCTGAACCCACAGCTAGACTGCTTCCCAGCCTCTCTTGTAGTCATATGTGATCATACAGCCAAATTCCACTCACTGGATGTAAACAGAAGTGATGTGGATCATTTCAGGGCAGGCCTATAAAATGCAGAACCCTCCTTTATGCTATTTCTCCTTCCACTGGTTTGAGGCAATTATGCATGGACACCTTGGACACGGTGAATACGGCAGAAGCACAGGAAGGAAGATGCTGGGTCTTTGCATTGTCCCTTGAGAAGTGTCACCTGCTAATCAGACCCATTTATTTTGGAATTTATGTGAATGAGAAATAAACTTCTATTTTATTTGAACCATTATGCATTTGGGGCCTTGTTATAGCAGCTGGCATTGCTTTACCTGTATATTATAATACAGGTCTTTCTTTATACTGAAAAGACCTAGAGAAGTCCATACAAAAGGGCAAGATAGCTATATATACTGGCAAACATTTACTATTAAATAACTTTAAAATAGGGATCTGGAGAGGAGCGATTTGAACAAACAAGGAAACTCTCTTAAGACTCATCAACTCTTTTAAAGAAAATCATCATTCAGAAAGGATATAAGGATATCTCTTATTTTTTTTTTAATTTATCAACAACATCTCGAGAACCTGGTTTAGAGCCTTAAAGATATAAAATCCACTAATGGTTATTTAAACAGATAGATACACTGTGTAGGCCAGTACTATGTACACAGAGGTGTACAATAATTATTTTTACTTAATAGATTTTATTTGAAAAACTCAGAAGGCAGGAGGAAAGAAAAGCAAGAAGACTCAGTATACCTAAAAAGGATAATTTAATTCAGAGCAAACAAGAGTCACTTGCAATTATGGAAAAATTTCAAACTCTTAGGGACATTAAACTTCACTTCTGTAAATTCTAGTGATCAGCAATGAAATGAGACTCCTTTTTAAAAATCAACATTAATGTGATGAGGTTCCAGGGTAGTTATATTTGTATGAATAAAACACCCCTAAAAGCCTACATTTTTGTGCATCTGTCTTTTTTCATATGAGAAAAAAATATTTAAAGAAGCCTTTGAAGTGATGCAAAAGCTTTGTAGGATTATCATAAAAATATTATATAATTTAAAACTAACTCTTAATATCTGCAAGGAGAGTGTCCTGGTGGAGTGTCCAGTGGAGCAAAGTCTGCTTCTTCCACAGTTGTCCAAATCCATGTCCAGTCTGGTCTGGCTTTGCTCTCTGAGTGTCCTGTGCAGTGGCATCTCTAGAAGACAAGATCTGTAAGTGTGGTGGATGAATAGTGTCCAAGTTCCAGAGAGGAGGGTTAGAAGGTCATAAATCCCAGAATCAGAGACACCTGCCTCTTCTACTTTTTAGCTGTTTAACTTTGGTTAAGGCATTAGATATCTCTAATGTTGTGATTTATCCGCAAAAGCGGACAGTGCTATCTACCTTGAATGGTTTTGATGAAATTTACCAATACAATTAAAGGAGCCCCTGGCAGAAATAGATAATGAGGTAGAAGTGGTGGTTGTTGGATCTCAATCCAGCCAGAGAGCAGGATTCAGTCTCCACAGAGGTAAGTTGACAAGACTTGGCTGGAAGGTTCCAATCTATGGTCTAAAGATCAGACTAGTTGGAAGGTTGAAGTGGGGAAAAAATCAGTACACAAACACATAGAAAACAGATGTTCAGTCGTAAGGATGAGAGAAAATTTCGGGGAGCATAGGGAGCACTCCAGCATCACTAGGTAATAGGCTTGTGACAGCGTCACATCCCCCAGAGCTCTGTCATGGGGAGGTTGGACAGACATGGTCAGGATTGTTTCAAGAACTGGGTGGGTAAAGCTGAGTCTTCAGGCTGTGGGTATATAATGTCTGTGCCTGTGTCACATTCAACCATAAACACTTCCTAAACTTATTTGTAATTGTGAGAAAGAATTCTTCACATGTACAGTCTCATATCATGAGATTTAAGCCTCTGTATAATTATTTACTGTCATCATTGTATTTCTCCTTGAATGAAGTGGGCCTGCCCCTTAGGACTGAAAAGTGGGGAGAGAGGATAGGAGAAAGGGAAAGGGAAAGGAGGGTTCCCAGGAGCAAATGGAAAACATCCATGCATTTATCTTTTAAAATATCTTTTATAGGTACTGAATATATAGTTATTGAATTGAGCATTGTGCTTTATCAGTTTATAAAGATAAAACCAGACCAAGACAAAAAAAAAAAAAAAAAAAAAACAAACCCATTACATTGCACTGCCAACATTGTCTTTTCATTAAATCCCTTTATGTAAATCCTATATCCCCCTCTGTTTCCTTCTTTCCTTCTTCCCTCCTTCCTTCCTTCCCTCTTCCTTCCTCCAACCGAAACTTAGTCTCATGGGGCTCAGAGATGTAAGTGATGCTATTCAAATGGTGAGGGCCATAAAAGGAAGTACAGAGATGTGTACAAAGGGCTATGAGAACAGAGAAGAGCAGTTCCAAGTCTTCCACAGGGAGCCAGGAAGGTTAATGCAGGAGCTGTTCTTGAAAAAGTGCCCCCAGGTCTGTCAGAATGAGAAGCAGGAAGACTGCTAAGATGCTGGCCAACCATGAAGAATTCCCTGCTGCTTCCTTAACCCCACTGCTCAGTCATGGGCTCTGTCAGCAGGGTGCAGGGACAGCCCGAGAGACAAGGGCTCCTAAGGCCCCTTTGCTCCGGTGCGGGGGAGGGAGGAAGTAGGGGTGAGTGTCTTTAACTGAAGGAACCCCGACTCCAGAAGTCGGCTTTCACTGCAGGCCTCCTAAGGTTGGATATGGATATGATTAGGGTCTGCAATAAGTGACATCTGTTTGCTCTGACCTTTGGGTAATGTGGCGTTTCTTTCTCTGGGGCAGATGCTAGAAAGGTGTTTATTGTGAGTTGACAGGGGTCTTGGTGGGTGGTGAGGTGTGAGTCAAAATTCGACTATGCATTTTGGCATTTTGTCTACAGATGTTTCTCAGATGTTTGTGGGCGGGCATGTCTTTAAATAAAGAAATACTAAATGTATGGTTTTTTTGTGGCGAGGAAAGGAAAAAACTCACATTTAAAAACTTGGCCCTTTTATGCCTTCAACAACACTCCTGGTTAATGGCCAGAATGGCATTAGTCGTTGAATGTACTTCCTGAAGAGAAAATTTGCTCATTTAAAGAAAAATCATTGGTTAGTTTAAAAGTAACATGCTGATGAAGGAGTTGAGTATGGCAGTGGGGGAAGAATGGAAAATTTCACGAGGTACCAGGCATTAGTTTTATGTAGTCCAGCTTTGCTCTACCCAACGTTCCTTCCCCTACCCAGGTCAAGACACAATAGGGCTTTGGTAAGGCGCATTCCCAACTCCAAACGTTCACTGCAGTCAGAATTAGGGGTCCCTTCACAATTCACAGTCCACACCCATTTATTATACCATGGAAGTCATACCTCCTATTCAAGGTGCCAAGATGCTGACTTGATAAAGAGAAGGAAAGAGAGAGAGACAGAGATCTTGAAGTATACACGACATTTAATTCCTTCAGAATTACCTCAAAATAAAAAAAAAAAAAAGATTTGCAAAGGAAAGAGGAAAATCAAACCACAGCTTTGAAATTATCTTCCTCTTTTCTCTAAAAAAAAATACTAAACTAAAAAGTCCATTTTGATTTTGATTTCCAGAAATCTCCAGTTTCTAAAGAAATCCTCTAACTTACATTTGAGAAAATTTACTTGAAAAACTTCACAAATGGATCAAAGAAACTCCTTACAGAGTTGACTAATCTGATTAGTGAATAAAGGAAAAAACACTGATGACGGAATGAGCCTGGAAACCAAGAGCTAAAACATTACATGGAGTTTTCCTGCTTTGGATCAAAACTTTTTGAAATAACGTTTTCGACAGATGCTCTCCTTGGCCTCCACTTGTTAGCAGTTACATGGAATTTACCCACCAAAAAAAGTTTATTTTCAAAATAGGTTTGTTGTGTATGGTTAAAGAGACCAATTTTTTCAATTTAAAATTCACTTAAAATTCTAAAACTTAATAACTGTCTTGACATTATTTTATCAAGAAATATTTTATCCTATGTTGTTGCTTTGGAAAAAAGAGAGCTGATGAATGATTATAAGGATAGTTTGTTGCAAACAAAATAATAAGACTTGTTACACTCATTAGTGACTTTGTTCTGGATGAATATAAAAATTGCTTTTTAACTTAGCCACCATGTAGACCTATTCTCTAGGTCTTCTACAGAAACACAACAGAGGAACATAACACATGAAAATCCACATAAAAGTTTGCTTACAGTCTTTGAGTTCCTTCTTCCAAGTTAGGATAGCGTGTTCTAGCAAACTTAGAGAACAGAACCACGTTAAATATTTAAGGTACATGATTTCCTCACTTCACGTCATTGGTGCACCAATGACTGACTTTGGTTATCAATGTCTTATGGAAAGTGGGTGTGTCTTCACTGACATTTGAGGTCCCCACGGAGTCCAGTTGTAACCACTCAGTAATAATTGCTCAGTCAGAAAACCACATGCTATTTCCAGTTTTCCTTATCTTCTCAATCTTACCCTGCCTTCTCCATCCCTTTCCTCACTCCTCAACTGCACGGAGGGAAAAATGGTAGTAAAATGAAGCTCTATTTTTTCTTACCCAAGAAGTGGTCAGCAAAAGATCTCAGGAACCGATCTCCTGGCTTTCGCATCGCTATAATAGCAGGATGGCAGTCAGTGCTTACAAAGCTCTGTACATGCTGCTCCAGTACATTCAAGGCAAATGTATCAAGTCAGGATAAGCTAGACTATGTGGTGCAAAGAAACAAGCCAACACTCTCAGAGGCTGAAAGCAACAAAGGTTTATGTCTTGCTCACGCTACATGCCCAAAGCAGATGGGTGGGGGTCTGTGTTCCCCAAACCCGGGCTGACAGGTTCTACCCCTCATGAGAAACTCCCTTCTTGTCCAGAGCTTAAGGGTTTGCTGCAACAGAGAAACAGAACACAGAGAACTGAAGCCACTGTCCTGGAAAGACATGCGCCGTGACCCCTCCACTATAGGGACATAGTCGTGCTTACTTTCAAGAGGACATGGATTATAATTCTGTATACTCCCACAAGGAAGGAGAAATACAAATGTTACCACAACTAGTCTGGAGATTCTTTGTTTTGTTTTAAACTAACCCTCCTAAACACAGACACAAAATAAAATGTCTCTGAAGTAAAAATTACTGTCTTGCATGTAATGAGAACTCAGTAAATGTTTATGAGTGGTAGTTTATTAGTTGCCTTTTGCTGCATAGCAAATTTGCACAAATCTGGCAGCTTAAAACAACAGCCATTTATTATGTCACAGTTACACAGTCTGAAAGCTCAGCAGGGTGTGACTGGGCTCTCTGCTCAGAGTGTCTCAAGACTAAAATCATCTTTAGCCAGCCTGAGTTCTCATCTGGAGGCTCTGGAGAAGAACTTGCTTCCAAGCTCATTTAGGCTATTGGCCGAATTCAGTTCCTTGCAGTTCTAAGGCTGAAGTCCCCTCCCCCCTCTTTTTTTTTTCTTTTTTTTTTTTTTTTGCTGGCTGTCAGCTGGGTCTACTCTCAGCCCCTAGTGGCTGCAGGGATTGCTCGCCACGGAGTCAGCAGCAGAGAATCGCCCTCACATCCAATCCTTCTTTCACTTCGAGTCTCTTTGACTTCCTCCATCTCTGACCTCTAGACTCATATTTCAAGGGCTCGAATGATTAGGACAGCCACACCCAGCCAATCTCCTTATCTTAAGGTCAACTGATCTGAGCCTTGATTACAACCGCAAATTTCCTTTTCCAAATAAAGCAGTGTGATCACGGAACGATGTCTCATCATATTTACAGGTTTCACAAACACTTCGGGAGAGGAGATTATATAAAAGGTGAGGTCATTAGGGATCGTGTCAGAATTCTGTCTCTCACAAGCAGCCTGGGCAGAGTAGAAAAGACATTGAATTGAGCCAGACCACTTGGGTTCAAGATACAGGCTTTGCTGGTTGATCACCATATAATTTGAAGTAAGACACAAAGCTTTTCTTCTTGCAGTCTCAGTTTCCACAGTTGTAAAATGGGAATATTATTCCCTGCCCTGCTAGCCCCACAGAGTAGTTGTGAGAATCAACTGAGATTATGTGAAAACGTTTTGCGAACTTTAAAGATCAACATAAATGCAAGTTATTGAGTTTGAGTTTTATTTTACTTCTGAGGACCCGTGAGACCAGATCTTTTAAAAACAATGCTGGAAGAGGGGGCAGGCATAGGGGCTGAGGAAGGGTCTTGAGAGACACAGGCTTTTTGGCTTTCTGTCCCCATAGATTGCAAATTTGATGAGCTAATCATAGAATAAGTGAAAGCATATGCTACATATTTCTTTTTTAATGCATGAAATAGGTGTAAAATTTTAGAGAATTGCTTTGGCAAGGGCTTGTTGGCCTCTGCTCTATATAATGATAACAGTATATTACCATATATTTATGTGGTGTTTTCTGAGGAAACTGAACACATTACAGATAGTACTACTCCTCTTCTGAATATGCCAGTGAGGTAGCAGCTGATGTGAAACATTTCTCATGTATAATGTAAGCATATAGACAAGGCCACTCCAGAACACAGGAACCCAATGCCACACATAAGTATTTTTCCCCTTGATTTATGTTATTTCCCACAGTTAAAGAAATTTCAGTACATTTATGTACCCCAGGCCCACCCTATTAGCACATGTTTACTCCACATTTCTTTAATACTAGGGGTTGAGCATGAAAGTAATTGCATGTTTTCAGTTAGACATTCTCATTTGGATACTGGTATTAAATACATAAAAGTTCATATTGATTGAATGGATTCTGTGAAGGTAACACTTAATGCATAGCCTTTGAAGTTGCTGGCTTATTCACAAGTACACAAAGTGATGGTCAGACACCCAGTCAAGTCTTAAAACATAGGACTAAAGGATTCAAATCAAGATGATGGAGGTGGAGGATGTGGAGCTCACCTACTCCCATGAAAACATCAAAAATGTATCTACATGTGGAGACTGGCAGGAAGACTTTTGAATAACCAAGGTTGTAAGAAAGATTGATCAGGAATCGGTAGGAAGGGAAGAGAAGTGATCAGGTCAGGACCTGTGCCCCTGGGAGGGGATGCAGAAGAGGAGGAGGGATTACATGGGCATGGACATCCTCCCTGGGGAGTGAGTGGTCTGAGCCATATTGGTGCTCCAGCCCTGAGGTCTGAGACCAGGAAGATGAGTCCCCTCAGCTGGTTAGAAAACCAGTGGGACTAACAGCATGGCTGTAAGAAACCTAGACTCTGCTTGTGAAGAGGGTGCACACACCTGCTTACTTCTGAAACAAAGTGGAGAGAGCAGATTAAACCTGCACAGGACTATGGTTGGTTTCCAGCAACCACCCCAGCATGTGCCCCGGCCTGGGCTGAGTGCCTGCTTCAGCACATCTTGCTCCGTGATGCAGCTCCACACTAGGCTGAGGGCTCCTGTGATTGAAGGGAGTACCTAGTTGTATGTAACGGAGCAGGCTCAGATATGGAATAGCATATTAATGGGGTGGGGACAGTCATTATGGGCACTTAGTGAGGCAGGTCATCAGAAATGGTCCAGAACTCCAGCTGGGGCTGGGACCACCACTGCCCACAGCCCAACTCACATCCAGAGCCCACTCTAGGCCTTCTTGCTCCAACACTGCTTCCCTCTGGGGTGAGGGTGCTGGTGCTGGGATGGGGGAGAGCACACTCTTAAATGGAACAGAACCAGCTGGTACCCAATGTTCAGGGCTGCTGCTTTACTAACTGGGCCCAATCCCTGCCACCAATAGGGTGGTATTGGCCACTGCACAGAGAAGAAGTCTTATCTCACACTTGGCTCTGGCTCTAGTCTCTCCATCTCCCATCCTCCCTCCTACCAAGCTGATACCTGCCTGCACATGCTGAGGGAAGATGTGACTCATGCTCACATCAGATCTAGTTTTCCCACCAAAGCCACTGGGTACATGCAGACTGTACAGGGATGTTCCCACACAAGAAAACCCTTCAAGACTGGAATAGGTAACTGTTTCACCCAATTTCATAAATACAGAGAAAGATAAGCAAATGAGAAGACAGGGGAATTTGTTTCAATTCAAAGAACAAGAGAAAACCCCTAAAAACACCTAAAGAAATAGAAATAAATAATTTACCTGACTGAGAGTTCAATAATCACTTTAAATGTCAGTGTACTAAATGCTCCAATTAAAAGACATAGGGTGGTTGACTGGATAAAAGACAAACAAAGAAGCAAAAACAAGAGCCATCTATATGCTGCTTACAAGAGATGTACTTCAGAGTTAAAGACACCCACAGCCTGAAAGTAAGGGGATAGAAAAACATATTTCATGCAAATAGAAATGACAAGAAAGAGGGGGGTACCAATACTCATATCAGATAAAATAGACTTTAAAACAAAGTCTATAACAAAAGACAGAGAAAGTTATTATACAATAATAAAGGGATCAACACAAGAAGAGGATATAACACTCATTAACATATATGTACCTAATATAGGAGCATCTAAGTACATAAAGCAGATATTAAACATAAAGGGAGAAATTGACAATAATAGTAGGGGACATTAGCACCCCACTTATACTAATGAACAGGTCATCCAGACAGAAAATGAATAAGGAAACAGTGGTCTTAAATGGCACACTAGACCAATTGGGACTTAATGGATATCCACAGGGCATTCCATCTCCAAACAGTAGAATACACATTCTTTTCAAGTGCACACAGAATGTTGTCCAGGATAGATCATGTACTAGGCCAAAAAACAAGCCTCAACAAATTTAAGAGGACAGAAAATATATGAGGCATTTTTTCTGACCTCAATGGCATGACACTAGAACTCAATTACAGGACGAAAAATGGGAAAAGCACAAACACATAGAGACTAAACAACATTCTACAGTAAAAGCAATGGATCAATGAAGAAATCAAAAAGGAAATCGGAAAATACCTTGAGACAAATGAAAATGGAAACCCAACTTTCCAAAATCTTTGGGATGCAGCAAAAGTAGTTCTAGGAGGGAAATTTATAGCAATACAGTCCTACCTTAAAAAAAGAAGAAAATCTCAAAAAACAACCTAACCTACCATCTAACATAATTAGAAAAAGAACAAACAAATCCCAAAGTCAGCAGAAAGAATAAAATAATAAAGATCAAATAGAAATAAATAAAAAGATTAATGAAACTAAGAGCTAGTTCTTTGAAAAGATGAAAAAAAAAAAAAAAGATAATCCTTTAGCTAGTCCCATCAACAAGAAAGGGAGAGAGCTCAACTAAACTAAATAGAAAATGAAAGAGGAGAAATAAAAACTGATATCATAGAGATACAAAAAAATCTTAAGAGAACACTATGAACAGTTATATGCCAACAAATTGGAAAACTTAGAAGAAATAGACAAATTTCTAGAAACATACAAACTGCCAAGAGCAAATCAGGAGGAAACAGACAATCTGAAAAGACCAATCACCAGTAGTGATAGTGAAATTGAATTTGCAATAAAAATCTCCCAGCAAACAAAAGTCCAGGACTGCAGGACTTCACAGGTGAATTCTACCAAACATATAAAGAAGAGCTAATACCTATCTTTCTCAAACTACTTTAAAAAATTGAAGGTGAGGGAACAGTCCTAAATTCATTCTATGAGGCTATCACTGCTCTGATACCAAAACCAGAGAAAGACATAACAATAGAAGAAAATTACAGGTTAATATCTGATAAATATAGATGCAGAAATCCTCAACAAAATATTAGCAAACAGAATTCAACAATATAAAAAATCATACACCATGATCAAGTAGGATTTACTTCAGGGACACAGGGTTGGTTCAATATCCACAAATCAATCAGTATGATACACCACACTAACAAAATGAAGGATTAAAAATAACATCATCATATCAATAGATACAGAAAAAGCATTTGACCAAACTCAATATCCATTCATGATAAAAACTCATCAAAGTTGGTATAAAGGGAACAGATCATAACATAATAAAGGGCATTTATGACAAACCCACTAACATCATAAACCATGGTGAAAGGCTGGAAGCTTTTCTTCTAAAATCAGGAAAACAGACAAGGATGTCCACTCTCTCCATTTCTATTTAACACAGTATTTGAAGTCTCGGTCACAACAATTAGGTAAGAAAAAAAATCCAAATTGGAAGAGAAGAAATAAAACTGTCACTATTTGCAGATGACATGATACTACACTACACATAGAAAACCCTAAAGTCTCCACCAAAAAATTATTAGAACTAAAAAATGAATTCAGTAAATTTGCAGGATACAAGATTAATATATAGAAATCTGTTGCTTTTCTTTAAACTAATAATGAACTATCAGAAAGGGAAATTTAAAAACAATCCTGTTTAAAATTGCATCTAAATAATAAAATACCTAGGAATAAATTTAACCAAGCAGGTAAAAGATCTATACTTTGAAAACTATAAAACACTGATGAAGGAAATTGAAGATGATATAAAGAAATGAAAAGATATTCCATATCTGTGGATTAAAAGAAATTACTATTGTTAAACTATCCATACTACCCAAAGAAATATACAGATTTAATGCAATCCCTATCAAAATATCCATGACATTTTTAAAAGAATTAGAACAAAAGATCCTAAAATTTATATGGAACCACAAAAGACCCCGAATTGCCGAAGCAGTCTTGAGGAAAAAAGAACAAAGCTGGAGGAGGCATCATGCTCCCTGGTTTCAGACTATACTATAAAGCTACATTTATTAAACCAGAATGGTACTGACACAAAAATACATAGATCAATGGGACAGAATAAAGAGCCCAGGAATAAACCCAAACACTTACGGTCAATTAATCTATGACAAGAGTCAAGAATATACAATGAAAGAAAGGCAGTCTCTTCCATAAGTGGTGCTGGAAAAACTGGACAGCTACATGTAAAAGAAAAAGATCAGAACATTTTCTCACACCATATACAAAAAAAAAAAAACCCAAAAAAAACCACCAAAAAAAACTCAAAATGAATTAAAGACCTAAAAGTAAAACCTGAAACCATAAAACTCCTAGAAGAGAACATAGGGAGAACACTCTTTGACATAAATAGTAGCATTTTTCTTTTTTTTTGGATCTGTCTCCTAAGGCAGAAGAAACAAAAGCAAAATAAACAAATGGGACCTAATTAAACTTAAAAGCTTTTTCACAGCAAAGGAAATCATTGACAAAATGAAAATCTACTAAATGGGAGAAAATATTTGCAAATTATATGACTGGCAAGGGGTTAATATAAAAAATGTATGAATAGCTCATAGAACTCAACATCAAAAAGACAAATACCCTGATTAAAATATGGGCAGAGGACCTGAACGGATATTTTTCCAAAGACAATATACACATGGCCAACAGGCATATGAAAAGATGCTCAAAACTGTTAATCATCAGAGAAATGCAAATCAAAGCCCCAATTAGATATCACCTCACACCTGTCATAATGACTATCATCAAAAGGTCTATGAATAATGAATGTGAGAGGATGTGGAGAAAAGGGAACCCTTGATAAGAATGTAAATTGAGGCAGCCACTATGGAAAACAGTATGGAGATCCCTCAAAATACACAACTACCATATGACCCAGCAATTCCACTCCTGGGAATATACCTGAAGAAAATGAAAACACGAATCTGAAAAGATACATGCACCCCAGTATTCATAGCAGCATTAATTTCAATATCCATGGTATGGAAGCAACCTAAGTGTCCATCAACAAATGAATGGATAATGAAGATGTAAATATATATATATAATGGAATATTACTCAGCCATAAAAAAGAATAAAATTCTGCCATTGGCAACAAGGTGGATGGACCTAGAGTATATTATGCTTAGTGAAATAAGTCAGACAGAGTAAGACAAACACTCGATGTTATCACTTATTTGTAGAATCTAAAAAAAGCAAATGAATTAACATAACAAAACAGAAATAGACTCAAAAATATAGAGAACAAACTACTTGTTACCAGTGGGGAGAGGGCAAGGAGGAGGGGCAAGATAGGGGTAAGGGATTAAGAGATACAAACTACTATGTATAAAATAAATGAGCAACAAGGATATACTGTATAGCACAGGGAATATAGCCAATATTTTATAATTACTTTAAATGAAGTATAATCTATAAACATATTGAATCACTATGTTGTACACCTAAAACTAATGTAATATTGTAAAACAAGTATATGTCAATTTAAAAAAATTCTGCCATGTTAAGAAAAGATACAGGACTAAATTGTGTTGTCTAAATCCATTACCAGGGACACTATCAAGAATGTTTTGAATTAAATTCACCATTTAGGGAAATGTACTCATAGTATCATTTAAACTCTCTTTTCCCTTTAGTAATTTCTCCTTTTCCTGTTGACATTAGAATCTAGCTGCTTTTATTTCCAGTGAAAACTACACAAGAGAAATGTTTTTTAATGTGCAACATGGGAATTGAGGTTAGATCCGAGGGAGAAATTTCTGACAGTATTAGTTGCTCAGTATTGCAGGGAGTTTCTGCGACTTGCTCTGCAGGATTTAAATATGGAAGATATGTATGACATTTGTCCCAGAGCAATCGTAGTAATGACTTTGGGATCAATTTCTTGTAGCTTCTTTCTGTGATTCTCTTATTCTTATTCCTTTTGCTTTGAATTTTTAGGCTAAACTTTGAATGGTCACATATCTATGCTAAGTTTTTATTTCCAAAATCCTTTAAAAATATTCAGTTAGTTGCTTTAAAATCAAGGTCTTCCACTCTCCAAGCCAAGGGTGCTAGGTTTGAGGTTCCTACTAATGATCCTTCATCTAGTAGATTTGTTTTTCCCTCAATTCTAACACTTCTGACCTCTAACACCAGGAAACGAGGTTTGCCCTAGAGTTTTCAAGATTATCATAGAGAAAAAACTATTCGGGGGGCACAGACTGATAACCTGCCTACTTTTGGTTGTCATCTGAGTCTACATTCACTGCAAACAAAAATAGGTGTCATCTGTAATTCAATGAGTAAATAAAGCTATCAATTTCAATGACATACATTCTTTAAAATAGAGATAGTAATACCTTTCTTTATTGATAAAAAATATACATCAGCAGTTAGAATTGCCCAAAATTTTGCATCATTTAATTTCTGAAGCTGTGACAAAGTTCTTGGAATTTGCCTTACCCTTCACAGTCATCTAAAATTTCAGTATTGTTTAGATGCTTAACAGACCAAAGATCAATGCAAAGCTCTCTGTTTTTAACAGCAAATTTCCAATCTTGAACATTCATGTGAAATGGTTTTGAAGTCACAAAAACCATTGTTTTTGGTTTAGATATGGGTAGGGTTTGACTACTAATGAGTCTTAATAATGATGACACAGTGCCAGATAGAAGGCTGGTTTTTTTCTTTTCCTATGCTAAAGCTAGATGTACAGCAAGAGTTTTAAAAGTGAATTTATAGCCAATTAACTTTGGAAAAGCAAATACCATAAAAAGACCACCCAGTTGATAGCAGCCCTTAAATAACCTGTTAGAAAAATACTTGTATACCAAAGTGAGACCCAGATACAGTTCTGATTTTTTTTTTCAAGATTCCTTGTTACATCTTGGTTAAAATAAAATCAACAACCAATAACAGCAATTTACCTAATTGCTCATGGAGTTGTACAATATTTGGTGACCTAGAGATATCTGATATGTATAGGGCACAGGTCAAATTCTCTAGATTGTAATTTTAAGATAACATAAAGTACAACAGGTAGAAAATATGGAGCGCTGAAGCATTTAATAGGATACGAAGTAATAATAGGTCAGTCCACTCTTAAATTTTACTCTTTCTTAAATGAAATATACCACCAGCCCAATACACCCCCCCCACACACACACTACTTCCTGATGCCCACAAACTCAGCTGTGGCACCGACATGGGAAATGGTCCTAATGTGTTAACAACAACCAGAGCGACATCAAAATGTGAAGCCTTCAGCACACAGACTTCATGGTGGTTTTGGCACAGTGGATGCTAAGGAGTCTTATATGTTTATGGGAAATATTAAATAATAATTTGATTGGTGACTGGGGCTAACAGATTAAAGGGCTGGGGAATACAAAAGGGTGGGATCAGAGAGATTTTCATAAGTAAGTATAGAGAATAAGGAGCTACAGGATGTGGGATGCTTTTATGAGACAGAGCAGTCTCTGTAGAGATTCTAGGCTGGTTTGTGGGCATGAAAGCAATTAAGTCTGTGGACTAATTAAAAAATATTTCCAAGAAATTTTCAAGGTGTTGGGAATTTGGGAAGACAGATGGAAGAGGAGAGAGGGCAAGCTGAACTGACAGGCTTGCTGGCAGATTAATTGAAAGTTCTTGACCAAAATGCTAAATGAATAGATTTGTGTATATTTCCTCAACAAAGAGAGCACTGCCAAAATGTCACCAACTTCCAGAGATGCTAAAATTACCACTTGTTTTATGTGGAAAGGCAAGAAGTTACAGAAAACAAAAGCGAGATGGATTCATAATATTTCCAGCCCTGACTGAGGCAGGGACAGAGATATTCGGGTTCCTTTACACTTCCACCTGACATATTGGCCCAGAGCTTTTGTGCTTTTGTTTGTTTTGTTCGTTGAGCTACTGAGTGACTCTATAAAATAAGCATCCTCAGATTTACAAGAAATCTTGAGGCAAAAATGTGGAAGAGTGATGTGATTTTGCATAAGGGTGGATATAGAAGACACACAAAACAAGAAAGGACTCTTCGTGTATCAACTCTGCAATGGTATCTCCCTAAACCTTGAGTCTGGACCCTGCATTATGAGGCAACTATGGTTGTGTGGCATCTTGCTATTTATCAGCAATGAATCAGTTTCACTCTTAGTGTAAAAACACTTGTAAAGAACAGTCCTAGAACAGCTGGAGGAGCTGGTCCGAGAGGCAGCAAGAGGCCACAGTGCCACACATTGGGGAAAACAAACATGAAGCTGTCAGTCCTCCGAGGGCCAGGCAGGAACACCAAATGGAACTTAGGGCAGGACGTCAGAACCTTAGGGCATGGTGGCATGACCCTAGTTTTGAGGAGCCTTGAAATATAGCACAGGAAACTGGAGAGGAGCTTGCCAGAAGTCAAGGAAGATGCCAGTTGTAGGAAGAAGGCATTAAGACAGTGACTCTGACCAGGCATCCAGGCACAGGGGAGTTGGTATCAGAAGAAGGAGATCCTGAAGATGGGTGAGCTCTGGCTCAAGGCCACAGAGAAGGTTGTCACGAGGAGAAAAGGCTCACCATCAGACTTAGCAAGGAGTCCAAGAGCCTCGCACTGGGCCCTGACCTTTGCCGCACACTATGGCTGCTGGGAGTGGTGCTGGGAGGGATGGGCGACTGGGGCAGCACAGGTTCTCACTCAGATAGGATGGCCTGGAGAGCTCTGATGGGCATCACCATTAAGGCAAGGCCCTTATAAACCCGATGGTAAAGAACCAGGGAAGATAGGTGAGACTGAGTGAGGCCACGGGATCCCACAGAAGGTAATGAATTTCTCTGGTTCATCATTTCCAAATTAGTCATGTCCAGCCCAAGCCATCATCAGCACCAAAGAAATCAATAAAGATTATATAAAGGATCCTTTAATTATTCCAGTCTAATTCTTACATTTCCTACCTGGATTATTGGAAGAGCCTCCTAATTGGTTTTTCTTAATTGTGGCTAAAAGACTTGAAGGTAGCTTTCATGCTCTCTCACCTCCTGGTATTCGCACCTTTGTGTAATTGCCTCTCCTTGAGTGTAGATGGGGCCTGTGGCTTGCTTTTAACCGATGCATTATGGTCAGGTAATGGGGTGTCACTCCACGATCATGTTCTGTTATGTAAGACCCTGTATTGCTAACAGACTTGCTCTAGAGTCTGTACCTCTCCCTTCCCCCCACTCTCTCTTTCTCTCAATCTTTCTCTCTCTCCCTTTCTTCCCCAGTCAAGCCTCCAGATGAGAACTCAGCTCTGGCTGATATTGTGACTCCTGCATGGAGAGGACCCAGCTAAGCTGTGCCCACACCCTGACTCACAGAAACCGTGAGATCATAAATATGTGTTATTTTAGGCTGCTAACTTTTTGGTAATTTGTTACATGGCATAGAAAACTAATACACTGATATTGCCAGGTATTCCTAGTAATTTCTATTCTCAACACAGCAGCCAGAGGATCCTGTTGATATGGAAAGACTTTCTTTAAAATGCTCCAGTGGCTTCTTCAACACAGAGCAAAAGCCAAAGTTGATACCATGACTCATGAAGCCACAGGCACCCATTGCCTCTCTCACTTATAACTCTTTCATTGCTTGTTTTGTCCATACTGGGCACCCTGCCAACTCTCCAACATGCCCAGCACCCTCTCTGGGCCCTGATGTTTGTTCCCTCTGTCTGGAATACCCTTCCCTCCAGTATCCACGTGGCCACTCCCCCAGCTTCTGCGTGTCTTTGCTCAAATGTCACTCAATCAGTGAGACCTTCTCTGATTGCTCTACTAAAAACTGCAATATCCCTCTCACCCCATCAACCCTCACTACCCTTTGCTGCTTTTCTTTTCTCCATGGTATTTACACCATCTGATGTATGTTTCACTTATTTGTTTGTCTGTCTTCCTGCAGCAGGATATAATCTCCATGAGCACAGGAACTTTTGTCAGCTTTGTTTGCTGCTTTATCTCTAGAACCTAGAATAGATCTGACACATAGTACATGCTCAATAAATATTTGTTGAAGTAAGTTTCAAAATGCATCATGTAATCTGCTTTTAGGTTATATTTCCAAATTTAAAGTAAAATCTTCCATTTAAGCATGACATAAGCATCATCAAAAATTCTCAAGCCTCTTATCCAGATTATCTGCTCTATGACCAAAGGAGTGGCTCATTTCAGGAAATCCATTTTGTGTCTGGAAGAAGGCCAAGATCTATTTGACTCGGTGAAACCCTCCACAAATTCCTTTAGATTTTACAAATCTAGGCCCAACTCTGTGCTACCATAAGAGCAACAGGAAACTGACAGAAACCTAAAGCACCAAAATCAAGACGGTTTCCATGCAACATACGCATTCTCAATCTAAAATTCTACCAACTAACTTTCTCTACGGTTGCAAAACAAGAAAACTCATTTGCTTAAGCAATTTTAAGAATAAATTTTGCAAACACCTACTTATCGCTCACTGGCAGAACCAGATATCTAGATATCTAAGGCCTTGGATCAGGACTCTTGTTCAATACCTGCTGAGCAGGAGGAATCCAGGCTTGGTCCTGTGACCAGACACCCCCCCCCCCCCCCCCCGCTGAACAGGACTGTGGTGCAGAGAGGTGTAGGACACCTCCGGGGCTGTTGTGCAGCAAGCAGACGTGCAAAGACTACACACATACTGGGGAACAGCTGCTTGAGCAGAGAGCCTCGGTGTAGTGGAAGGAGAGTGAATCTTGGAGTCAGAAAGACCTGCTTAGTTTAAATCCCAACTCTGTTTCTGACCCGCTGAGCTTAGAGAAGTTACAAATCCTTAATTTCACGTCTTTATCTATAAAATGGGAATATAGTTCCTGCATCATGGAGTTGTTACAATAAATAAATGTGAGCTTATGTGCAAAATCCTTGGAATGGTGGCTGGCACATAGCAGGAGTTGGGTCAATGGTAATTATTGTTAATAATAAAGACACATTAAAGAACAACTTCAAGCAATACATTACTGGTGTGGGATAAAAGCAAACTCTGTAGAGCAGCTTTGAGCAGTGCGTTATTGGTGTGGCAAGAAAAACAGCATAGCTTGATTTGAGTGAAGAGAGGTAGATCCCAGGAGAGAACACAGAACTGGAAACCAAAGAACTGGCTTCACATATACACAAGATAGGCATTTATGTATATATTTGATCTTTTTCTGACCCATGTGGATAGTGACTGAATAGAAAGATTTTCTGACACTGTACACACACACACACACACACACACACACACACACACACACACACTGATTGGTTTGATGAGTCATGTTTCTGTGTAACTAGAGAACCAATAATCTACCTAGTTTTCAGCTCATTTACTTGTGGTTAGGTACAGATGCTCCTCTGATACTGGCAGGATGGAGTAGGTGGTTTCTAAACTTCCCCGAAGCTCCAACTCTAGGAAAAGCTTCATGTAGGGCGAACTTTCCTCTCTTAGGGTGAACTTCTGGTGCAACATAGACAGACTGAGACAACGCAACCTGTCGTACTTACACCATGGTGCCGGTCCAGGCTGCATCGCCCTGATACTAGGTGAGGGGCGTAGCAGCGTGGGAGACCCTGCTTCCCAGAGCCTGCGTTCTATTGCTACTATCAGACAGAGCAGAGAAGCCCCATGGGGACCTTACAGGCTGATCCAAACAATAACCAGACTTCCCAGCTGGGGCGAGGGCTCTCAGCTGGGTGTGGTTTCTGGAAAAGGCTTTCTGGATTGCAGCCATATTTTCTCAGAATGTGCTGCTTCAGGAAGGTTTGCTTTCTTATGTGAGGGTGGTGCTCTTTGCAGTGGGGGAGGCGATAACACCAAAGTAATAACACCCCCACTATGGTGTCATGAGAACCACAAAACCTCTCCTTGGCCCTTCTGTTCCCATGTCAGTGACTTTGTGGACGGCTGTGTGGTAATATCAGAATCTCACCTGCCTTTGCAATCCTTCACCGTGCCAACCTGTCAGGAAATGCAGTGGTCCAGGCGGGGCGTCTTAAGCCAGCCCACACTATCCCCTTCCGTCAGACCTATGTGCAACATAGGAGCAGATATGGTGATCAGAGAGGGAAGTCTAGTGGTTTCTGGATGTTGGGATTTCAGGACAAGTGTTCCCAACTAACAGCGTTAATAAAAAGTAACTGCAATCTATTATCAGAAAACAATAAAGCTTAGGCTGTAGAGTCAGACTCTCTACACTGTATCCAGGCCTTGATGAAGACACTTAACTACTCTGTGCCTCAGCGTTGGTCCCCTTACAATGGGGATGGCAGCTGTACTCACCTCATAGGCTTCTCCTGAGAATTACATGCAAATTACCTGCTAAACGCAGACAAAGTATTTAGCACAGTGCCTGGCACGTGTTGTTATTAACCTCATTATTATAATTTCATAAAAGAAAGATTATTTCAACACCAAAATAGTAGAAAATATCTCAGAGTAAAGGACAATCTTTTCCAAGAAAACACAACTCTGAAAATAAATACATATGTATTATATGTACTTGTGTGTTTGTGTGTATATATACCCGCAAAAATGATCACTTAAAAAAGTTTCATTTTGTAAATAACAAAGTACATTGGGTTTTTCTGAGACCTGTTGGCCAGTTTGCAGATATATTCAACAGCGTAATTTGAAATGAAAGTCAAATTCAGCTCAGTTCTGTACTTTATTATTTAAAATGAACAGTGATGAAAATACAGTTCCTCTTTGGCTTATTTTGGAAAATAGAAGTAGCACAAGGCTAATACATTCAATTCAAAAATATTTGGAGCTACTTAAGAGAAGTCAAATACGAATAGCCCCAAGGAACCAGCGTGGCAGTCAGCCTGCTTTCAGCTTTAAGAAGGTGGTAGGGAGAGTGATACTGAACAGTCCTGGCTCAGAGCCCTGATACCAGGGCCCGATACATAGGTAGGTTGCCACATCTGTAGGGCATAGACCTCACAGACCTGTGACTACTTCTCTAAATACCTGGTGGGGCCTTCTGGCTCCGCATTCAGTTATCAAGCTTTTGTTACCCTGTCCTCGTCCATCACCTTGTCCACCATTGGAAGAAGAGTGACATGAGAATGTATACACTGCTACGTGCTGAGTGCTGTGTGAGCTCCATACTATTGGAAAACCTACTATAGGCTCATTTGGCAGTATTTTAATTCTTCCTACGTGAAGCGGATGAAGGGCACAGCTGTATAGATTCCTGCCTGTCCCTGAAACATGTTCCACAATTGAAGAAAGAAAATAAATTAGTTGCCCTCTCAAGGTTTCTGCTAGCCTCCATAATCAGTTAGCACATGTCACAGTATTAGTGGACGGAAATTATGCTGGAAAGACACAGAAGCAAGACAATGGATAGCATGCTGGAAAACAGAAATGTCAAAACCTAGACCTGGAAAGCTTTGAAATAGTTGATACACTGACACAGGAATCCTTAGTTGATATCATCCTCATCGTACCTAACCCGAAAGCAGTGTTTTAGTCGGGGGATCAGCTGAAGTCAGAATTCACTTGTGAAGTTCAAATGAAGACACCTTAATGAAGACACTTTATATCTAGATATAGGGGATCAGCAAAGGATGTGAAGGTTTCTGAGGACAAGAAAGAGCGGGAAGTCCGAAAGTACGAGGGAAGGAAACAGTGCTGCCTGAGCTCACTGAGAAGGAGCCGGAGCCACGGGGAAGGATCTCCTTGTTAGAGCCGTGGCTGGAGAGATACCCGGCTGCGGACAGACAGGTAGTGCTGAAACAACTAGGCAGAGGGCAAGAAATACCTCCAGACCTCTCTTTCTTCCTACCCTGTGGACTCTGCCCAGTGTCTCCTGTTGGGCTATTGGGTGAACTCAGCTGGGGGCCAGCCAGCAAGAGGGACCGGGTGATGCCATCTGCAGGGGCCAGTCTCGCAGGCACCAGGCAGAGCAGGACAGAGAATTTGGGGGGCAAACAGAGAATAACTAGAAAGTGTACTTATGACATGCCGGGCCCTGAGCTGGGTGCCTGTACATGGATTATTTTATCTAATCATTAAAAAGCTTCTATTATCCTGTTTTACAGGTGTGAAAACTGAAGCTTACAGAGGTTAAGTAACAAGCTCAGTGGAGCACACTGTTCTGCAAATAGTAAAACCGGATGGCTTGACTCCACAAACAGTCAGAAACAATGAGGAAATAAAGTTTGAGATGTTACACTAATCAGGGTGTCAGTAAATAGACCCTTGGGCCAAATCCAACTTACCATCTGCTTTTGCAAATAAAGTTTTATTGGAACACAGCCACGCCCATTTGATTACCTTTTGCTGCTTTCACACTATGGCAGAACTGAGTAGTTGCAACAGTGGCCAAATGTCCCACAAAGTCTGAAATATTTACTATCTGGCCTTCTATACAAGTTTGGTGACCCTTCGCATAGATAGAAGATTTTACTTAGAGCCACTTCCTGACTTCTCTGTTTCTTAAAGTTCCACTTGGTACCCCGACAAAACACCCAGAATGAACCCCCTCTAATTTGGACCCAGCACATGCCAGCCGGATGCAGTCCAGGCAAGAGGAGACTTGGGTGTCAGCACGGCACTGGACTACAGATGAAGGCAGCTGATTAAAAATAAATTCTTAATTTCAAGTATTAAAATTATTAATAATCATTGCACAGATTTTGGAAAATACTAAAACACGTGAGGAAGAAGATAAAAATTATGCCAGTCAACAATATTTTAATTATATACAGACATATGCAATTTTTACTCTTCACAAAAATGAGTTCATACCATGCATGCTGCTATGTAATCTACCTATGGAACTGCCTTCCAACCTAAATATTCTATGGCATTATATATTTTCCCTCAAGGATATTTTTAATGGATATTGAAATAACAACTCAAATTCAAGCAATTATTTATTTGAATCAAGTCAGTCTTACCCAAAATTTAGTGAACATCTTTCATATGCCAGAAACAATAAGAGACACTGAATGTGTCTTTGGAGAGCCTATACTCTAAGAAGGAAGGCACAGGACATGTTAACTGGAAAATAAATGAAATAATTGCAAATTGTGATCAGTGTTATAATAGAAAGAAAAGAATAATAGAGAGATGTGGAGGTGCTTTATATAGCTTAGCCAGAGGAGGTGTCTCTGGGGTGGCATTTTAGCTGAGACCCAAAATGATGAGAAGAAACCAGTCATGCAAAGAATGAGGGATCAGCATTCCATGCAGAGGGAAAACCAGATAAAGATTCAAAAGAAGCTTGCCCAAGGTACCCATCAAAGATCAAGGTAGCTGGAGTTTAGTGAGTACAGAGAAGAGTATCATAAAATGTAGTCAAGGCGGTCAAGAGATTAACAGCTGGGTATACAATGAAACACTACTCAGCAGTAAAAAGGAACCCTGATACAGGCAACAGAATAGATGGTCTCAAACTCGCTGTGTATTGTAAAGGAAACCAGACACAAGGGAGATGATACCATATGCTTCTATTTATGTGAAATTCTAGAACTGGCAAAACTCATTTATGGTGATAGAAATCATAACAGATAGTCCCTTAGTCAGGGCGTAGGGCAGGGATTAACTGAGAAGGGTATTTTTCTGGGGTGATGGAAATGTATTCTATCATGATACGGGTGTGTGTTACATGGGTGAATACATTTGTCAAAACTCATCACGTTATACACTTATATCTGTGCATTGCACGTGAGTAAATTATACTTCAATATAAAACAAGAAACAACAAAGGATGCACATAAGCAAGAGTAGCTGGAGCCATTTCATGCAGGGATTCTGAAGTTGTGGTACATGTTTAGATTTTATTTTAAGCACAGTGAAATTCCTCTAATGGTTTTCAGCAGTGGAATGACATGATCTGATTTATAGGTTAAGATCAGTGTGGCTGCTATTGGAGAACCTATTGGAGGAGGACAAGTGTGGAGGTCTCAAGACCAGCTAGGATCTACTGCAGTAGTGCAGGTAAGAGATGATGGTGACCTTAGGTGGGGAGCACCGTGGTGCTAAGGTGGAGGCAGTGGGCTGGTACTGAGCAGGTGAAGGTACCAGGATATGCCAAATCAGCCCCTTAATAAGTGACATTTGTTCGTTTCCCTTTTTGTATTATAGATCAATGTCTGAGCACATCTATGGTTATATTCTTGGATTAAATAAACTCTTAGAAGGAGAATTGCTAAAAGAAAGGGAATAAACATTTTTATTTAGATACAGGTCATCACCTTACCTATAAATCACCAAGTTTGAATACCCATGTCCCTGAATCTCCATTCAAATTGGCATTCATAATAATAATTATTATAATTATAATAATAACAATCTTATTAAACTAAAGAATTGCTATGTTTTATTATTACAAAATTTGTTTTTTAATATTGTTTAGGTATTTGAATTTAGTTTTTGAGTTACCCACTTATTTTCTTTGGAAGGTGATTGTTCTTTAATAACTCTCCATGCTACTGATATTAAGCTTTAAGCTAAAATAGACCCCTATTTCTGAACCTTGGAATTGGGTTTCATAAGTTTCTTCCAACAACAAAAAAGACAGAATTGCACATTATGAGTGTATCAGATAGCCAGGTTCCATTTCCCTGTGTGAGACTTGATTTAGTGTGCGATCTTGGGTCAACTATTCGAGCTCTCAGTGAATCAGTCTTCTAGCTGGGTCAGCATCCTTCCAGCAGCATCCGTGTGGCTGTTTTTCTGTTTCTCTCTTCTCACTGTTATTCTGAGATAGCACCAGAAATATCAGATGGCAACTTCGCATGAGATTCCAGAAGCCCTTTACCTGTCTTCTGTTTTCTGTGCCTCAAGAGCAACTGGTAAAACGGAGTTGTTTTAATGGTTGAACCCATCGAGCTCACTCCTCCAGAAACTCTTTGTTTCTCAGCTTTTGCTTCTCCACAGTTGATGTCATTAGAATCTGTGAGTTGAACAGGGAGTCAGTTTTTCTCTTGTTTCCCAATGTCCCTCTCTTCAGATCCCTTTCTTTTCAATATCTATGCATTCTCATTGGTCTGAGTGCTCTGTCAATGTAGATTTAACATACATTCCTTTCTAGTGACATGCCGACTTACAGTTAAGATTAATTGTGGCAAGACTATTGCCTGCATTTCCTACCTGACTTTTATTAAAATAAAGATTCATGGATATTTAACAACTACTTCAAGACAAAGGATCTCCATTCTTCCATGAAGGCTTGCAGTATAATACTCACCTTAGCTCTCCATTCTTATCATAAGCCTCCCATGTTCTTCCTATTAATGTTTAGTATATATCTTGTGTAGTCACCATTTATAGCAGAGAAATTAAATTCCTCTAGACCAATGGTTCTGTTTGGAAGTTTATTGGACTTTTCCCTTCAAAGGTCTTTGCTTCTTTCAAAGTGGTTTCAGAATCTTCCTAGTCTTTTCCACAACAATTTGACTTTATTAAATTGGTTATTTGAATTCCTGACACACATGGTACAAGTAATGGCTGTACCACCAGCTGGCAATTGTTATCATAGTGATTTATGACTTTGTAGACTTGTAAGTTCCTTAAGGACCAAGACCATGTCTTGTATATCTTTAGATGCCTTCAACCACTTTTTTCTTGACAAGTGCAGTACCTGTCCCATGGTCGACACTCAACACATGTCTGTGGACAACCTAATGAAAAAAAGTGAATGAGTGACGAGCAAATGGTGAATCAAGAAAACAAAAATACAGTCTGTGGCTGTGGAACAGTCTATGGAGAGATGCTGTGTATTTTCTCTCACTAGCACCATATTATATGCAGTCACACTCTCAGAACACTGAAAAGCTTAAATTATAATATGTTTAACTCAAATCCTTGTCAAGTGTCTTCATATAGAATAGGCTTATTATTTACTTAAAGAATATGATTAGAAGTCTGAAATCCTGGATATTTTTCTCCTATGCCTAGTTTGACATTGTGCAAGGAATTTAAACATGCTGAGCCCTGCATCATCTGCCTATAAACCTCTTGAGAAACTCACAGTTAAGATTGATGAAAAATATTGGGAGATTGCTTTGAAACTGCTTAACTTACATAATGGTACCATAAAAGTACACATCAACAGTCACATTTATCATCAAAAATAAGAGAAAGTTTTTAGATCTCCTTAAAAATACATTTAGTTGTGAAAAGCATGAAAAAAGATATGATACAATTCAGTTAACACATAACACAGTGGGTTATGATGTCAGAAATGAAAACACAGCCAATATTTTGTAAAAACTATACATGAAGTGTAACCTTTAAAAATTATATAAAAATAAAAACGAATAAAAATTTTAAAACATGGCAGAAAGAAGGAAATAAAGGCTACTCTGATAATTTTTTAAAAAGAAAGAATTATCATAGGGTATCACATGGAATAATTCTAAGTGTTACTTTGTGAAATTTTTGTATAAATTGTGTGTTTGTGTATAGGTATGTATCAAACGTATTTTTGTTTTTTACTGTGGGTTGTGTCCCCAAACGTTTGAAAGCCAGTGAATTAGCAGGCCTGTGCAGATTTGTGATAAGAACTAAAATAATAAAGATGGAGAGCTACAGCCCAGCATGGGTGGCCAGGCCACTTCTGCAAAGCAGGTGAGCTGCCCCTTGAGCTTCCACTGGCTGCCAGAGGGGTACAGTGGTATCCAAACATAAGGAGCATGGAGAGTTCAGCCTTGTCTTCATGACAACAGCAGCAGATGGCCCTGCTGGGAGCTATCCCTGGCCGTTCAGTTTGGACAGCTGAAGCCCCACATCCACACAGACAGAGCAAGCGACAGAGCTTAGGAGCAGAGTGCTGCGAGTTTTAAGAGGCTTTGGAGACCATGAAGCCCACCCCCTCACATTACATCCTAGCCAGGAAGGATGTGTGAAACCCCCCTGGTGTCCAAGGAAGGCTCCAGAGCTCCTCTCCCTTTATGCTGCCTCCACTCCTCCATTAGATAATCCTGCCTGACACAAAGGATTTGATCAGATGGAAGCATGTTGGCATCCTCAAAACTGGGACTTCTCCGTTTTACATAAAGCTAATCAGCACGAGGTCCTTCCCAAGGTGGAACTTGCCCATGATTACCAAATGATGTATGTCTGTTTTGTGATACAGATAACGCTCCAATAGGGACCTCACTAAATATCCTCTAAAAACGCCTATTATACAAGACCTCTGGCTGAACTTCAACCCTCTGCTAAGGAGTGAAAAAGAGTGGTGCAGTATCTGTTAACGCCCCCCTCCCCAGCTTGACTCCAAATGGCCGGAACTGTTAGGCAAATTATCCTATTTACCTTGTAAAAATTTGGACAAAGTGAGGCATCAACCTCTAGAAGAGTGTAATTAATTAAAGATAGCTGGGTTGGTTTAATTTAACATTTAACTCTGGAGTACCTAGAAAAAGGGCAAGGTGACCATCTATTATTAAGTTCTTAGTAGCTTTTGGCTTTCTTTATAACAGATGTTTTCCTGTGTTGGTCAATAGTATCCTATGGTTTATAAAATAAAGAAAGAAGTCTGAACAATTGATTGGCAAATTTCCCAAACTTAGGTCACCCTCAAGTATATGAGAAATGGTGCTACATTAGGGCAAATATCAAAAAAATTCAATTTGATTCTACAAAATCTATTTTAGTTTGGCTGGATGCTGCCTGAACTCCCACTGCAGAGAATGGCAAGCAGACAGTGTATGTTTCCAGAAATCAGTATAAAGAATGTGTTTGTATGATAGACTACACAATCTCTTTAGATTTGCTTTGTAGGTTGCTTTTAATCTAAGAGAGTTGTTCTGTGTTTGTCATTGGCGTTTTTCCTTAGAGTGCAGTATAATATCAATATACTGTAATTGCAAATTATTTTTTAAAATGAAAAGACTAAAAATCAATCTTGGTCAACAATGACCAAATATTAACTGTGACTGAAAAGGTATTTACATTTTCTAAAAACCAGACGTGCCAGAACCTACACATCTCAATGAAGCCTTTTGAAAGATTGCAGATACCATCCAACTCTACTTTCCTTGTTCAGAACATAATTAGAACTCATTCTTTGGCTACTTAGAATTGAATTATCTTGGGCAAGTGTTTTAAACTCTCATAGCCTCCAAGCCCTCATCAAATAAAATGGGGATTTTTTTTCCATAGCATCTATCAGCAGAAAGCAAGTGCAGCATAACTGCAAAAATATTTTTGAGGATTAAGTAAAATAACATACGCAGTTTCAAACAGCAGTTAGCTCACACTAGACCCTTAATACATGGAAGATGTCATTATATTTTATTTATATACAACTCCTTCCACAAGACAAAATTCTCATTCTTTCTTCTGAAACAATATCCCCAGAAGCAAAAAGATAAATGAATAAAAGTACAAAGGTCATCATTCTGCCCCCTCATCAGTGCTTCTGTCCATTCTCTGCACTATGAACAGTTTTGTTTGGGAAAAAATATCCACCTAATATCTCTGCTTGAGGACCTCTTCAACATATTACATATTTAGAATTCTTAACCATCTGGTCTTTGCCTACTTTTTATCCTAACCTCCACACCAAGATTCTCAACACTTGTGCACCATTATCATGCCTTTTGTGGTCTGAACACAGTGTTCAGTGTCTGCATGCAGTGTCTTTTCCTGATTCTTCATCCAGCAACCCTTATATAGTAACACCTCTTTTTCCCACTTCTGCTAAGAGTAACTTAGTACACAGTTACTCTCTCCCTCTGCTGTGCTCCAGTATTACATTGTGTATTCTTGATGCATTCAAATTACTTGCTAGATTTGAAAAATCTAGATGAACATAGAATAGTTTGAACATAGATGCAAAAATCAACAAAGTATTAGCAAACTGAATTAAACAATACATTAAAAGAATTATATACCATGATCAAATGGAATTTATTCCAGGGATGCAGGGATGGTTCAACGTCCACAAATCAGTCAAAGTGATACACAATATTAACAAAGTGAAAGATAAAAATCATATGATCATCTCAATAGATGAAGAAAAAGCACTTGACCACATTCAACATCCATTTATGAAAAAAAAAAAAACTCAACAAAGTGAGTATAGTGAGTATAGAGGGAACACACTTTATCATAATAAAGGCCATATATGTTAAGCCCATAGCTAACATTATATTCAATAGTGAAAGGATAAAGGCTTTTCCTCTAATATCAGGAACAAGACAAGGATGTCCACTCTTACCGCTTTTATTCAACATAGTATTGGAAGTCCTAGCCAGAGCAATTAGGCAAGAAAAAGAAATAGAAGGCATCCAAATTGGAAAAGGAAGAAGTAAATTGTCATTATTAGCAGATGACACTATATTATATACCAAAAAACCCCTAAAGATGTTACCTAGAATATATTAGAATTAATAAATGAATTCAGTAAAATTTGCAGGATACAAAATCAATACACAAAAATCTGTTGTGTTTTTATACACAAATAATGAACTATCAGAAAGGGAGATTAAGAAAACAATCCTGTTTAAAATTGCATCAAAAGAATAAAATATCTAGGAATAAGTTTAACCAAACTGTATATTGAAAACTATGAGGCATTAATGAAAGAATTGAAGGCACAAATAAATGGAAATTTATTTTGTGATCATGGATTGGAAGGATTAATATTGTTAAAATGTCCTTACTACCCAAAGCAATCTAAAGATTTAAAACAATTCCTATCAAAATTCCAATGGTATTGTTTGCATAAATATAACAGGCAGTCCTAAAGTTTGTATGGAATCACACAAGACCCTGAATAGCCAAAGCAATCTTGAGAAAGAACAACAAAGCTGGAGGCATCACGCATCTTGATTTCAAACTATACTACAAAGCTATAGTAATTAAAACAGTATGGTACTGGCATAAAAACAAACATAGATCTATGGAACAGCATAGAAAGCCCAGAAATAAACCCATGTATATATGGTCAATCAATTTATGATGAAGGAGCCAAGAATATGCAATGGGGAAAGGACAGTTGCTTCAATAAATGGTGTTGGGAAAATTGGACAGCCACCTGCAAAAAATGAAACTTGACCACTGTCTTACTCTATACACAAAAATTAACTCAGAATGGATTAAAGACTTGAACATAAGACGTGAAACAATAAAACTACTAGAAGAAGACATAGGCAGTAAGCTCCTTGACATAAGTCTTGGCAATGATGCTTTGAATCCGACATCAAAAGCAAAAGCAACAAAAACAAAAACAAAAACAAATAAGTAGGAATACATCAAACTAAAATGCTTCTGCATAGCTAAGGGAACCATCAACAAAAATAAAAAGACAACCTACAGAATGGGAGAAAAGAACTGCAAATCAGACATCTGATAAAGCGGTAATACCTCAAAATATGCAAAGAATTCATACCACTCAATAGCAACAAAACAAAACAAAACAAACAAGACACAATTCAATTGAGAAATGGTCAGAAGATCTGAATAGACATTTTTCCACAAAAGACATATGGATGGCCAACAGTTACATGAAAAGATACTCAACATCACTAATTATCAGGGAAATGCAAATCAAAATCACGATGAGAAATCATCTCACATCCGTCAGAATGACTATCATTAAAAAGACAAGAAATAACAAATGTTGGCCAGGATATAAAGAAAAGGGAATACTCATGCACTGTTGGTTGGAATGTAAATTGGTGCAACTGCAATGGAAAACAGTACGGAGGTTCCTCAAAAAAATTAAAAATAGAACTACCATATAATTTAGCAATTCCACTTCTGGGTATTTGTTCATCAATGGATAAATGGATAAATGGATAAGGACAATTTAGGTATATGTCAGAAAAGAACTGAAGACACTAATTCAAAAAGACACATGTCCTCCAATGTTCATACCAGTATTTTTTACAATTGCCAAGATATGGAAGCAACAAGAGTCCACCGACAGATGAATGGATAAAGAAGATGGCGTATGTGTACACAATAGAATACTATTCAGCCATAAGAAAGTATGAAATTTTTCAATCTGCAACAATAAGTTCCTGACCTGAGATGGTACCTGAGAACACAGGTTCAAGGTTTGCATTGATGGTTTCCATAATGCTGCAGGAGTGATATGAAGACAGACAGGAAGAGAAACCCCTGATTCTTCCACTGTCTTTCATTATGCCAGGAATTCTGCCAAAGACAAGAAAATATAGATCCATTTCTAAGTTATGCTTTGCTACAAAGTGTTTTTAATGGAGTTTATCTGTATTGTTATTACTACTACTACTACTATTACTATTATTCATACTTCTAAAACAAAACCTCACCCTGTAAATTTAAATGCATTGTATCTTTGACTTCCCATAAAAATTTTAAGGACTTCTTTTTCAGAGCAGCTTTACATTTACAGGAAAATTAAGAGGATGGTACAGAGATTTCCCATCTTCTCCTGCCCTCACACATGCATAGCCTTCCCCATCATCAAATTCACCACCAGGTTGGTACATTTGTTACAGATGATGAACCTACACTGACACATCATAATCACCCAAAGTCCATAGCTGACATTAGGGTTCACTCTTGGTGTTATGCATTCTATGAGCTTGGACAAATGAATAATGACATGTATTCATCATTGTAGGGTCATAAGAATATTTTTACTCTAAGTTCTGCCTATTCATCTCACCCCTTGCCAACCCCTCCTTTAAAATTTTTGCTCTGTCCCTGTGGCTTCTCCTGTACTACTATCTCTTACGTGTGCATACGGTACTTGTTCTCTTCACTGGTAGATAGTAGATGGTGTAAGCTTCCTTTTATATATGCAGGAGGTGAAGTTTTCATTATGTTAAAGATTTGTGTTCTGTACCTTTCCCCAGCAATATATTTCAGGAGGAAATCTGCTTTCTTTATGAGTCTGGCCCTAAAACTCCATAGATTTCAATTATCCTCTGAGTCTAGTTATGCATCAAAAGATCTCTTTTTTTACCCCGAAGTACGGTGCCTAAAATGAAAAGCTGCTAGGTTGACCATACACTGTGCTTTGAGGAACAGATTTTCACAGATGGAAAGGCATAAAAATGATGGGCTGTTATCTTGTAGCCTGAAACTCCACGCTCTGAACATATGAAATATTGATATTAAATCAAGCTGTACCTGGTTCCCCTCACATGAATTGTTCCAAGTTCTTGACCTCTCTTCTGTTGCTGTTTCATTTTAGGCAGAATTCCAGAGGCAGGGCGTGGATGGAGGGGATATGAGGCCTCAGTGAAAGACAAATTGAAATTGGACTAGATTGTTTGTGCGTTAGTAAATTAAGGGATGGCAGAAAACAGTAAAAATAAGGGTAGTGACAATGTGGTCAGACAGATAAATGCTCATTCAGTGTGAAATGTATCACTCATTTGCAGTGACATCTCTCAAAGCTGACACACTGCACTTCTAATATTCATAAGTAATAAATTGTGCAGGAAAAGAAATTCTATACGAGATTCTAATTACACAGGTTATTAGTTAACGTAATATTTGTTGCTATAAAAGCAAATCTGAAGCTTATAATGGCTCAAACCCCTATTTCTCACTCATGAACCATCAAAAGGAGTTTTCCTGATTTCCTGGGGCTAACCTCCAAGCACTGATTCAGGGGCCTGGGCTCCTTCCATCTTGTGGCTCCACCAGCTTAAACGCAAAGCTCCCAAGATTGCCAGACAACTCTGCATCCATTCACAATAGGGAAAAGGCCATGGAGAATCTATCATGGGAGATTTTCACAAGCCAGGCTCAGAAACGTTACACATCACTTCTACTCATTCCATTGGCTAGAACTCAGTCACCTGGCTTCATCTAAGTATGAGACAGTCTGGGAAATGTCATCTGGCTGTATGGCCTGAGAGAGAGAAAAAAAAAGGTTTTGTTGAGTATCTAGTTTTTTCCACGGCTAGCATACTTTCAAAAGAAATCTTCAAAAATGTTCTTCATAGATAATTTGAGAAGATCATGAAACAAATGGGTTATTCAGATAAAGAGTGCTTTCCATGAAAAAAAAAAAAAAAGATATCTCATATTTCTAACACATCCTCAAAATGCAGTCTGCCTTTTCAGTCCCTATAATTGTCTTACCATTCTGCCTAAAAGCAGTATGGCCACATACACCTGTTTTCCAAATTCATAAAGACAGGAAGGCAGTGACAGCAATTAAGCTCGGATCTGTCTGTCATCAAAGTCCAAACCATCAAACTCTAGAGGATTCTGCCTTTCATTGGCTACGCTTGGTCTAGTCCAAACCTTGGTTCTTAATATCTGGTAGAACAGCTCTGCAGAATCATGAAGACACGGAATGAAATCAAGAGGAAACTTTCTGGAGCACTGGTCATAAAAACTTACCTTGTCAGTATGTAACTACTGTTCTTCCCAGTGACTCCTGTGTAAGTAACAAGTATTCCAAGTTCTTTTTAATGACTCATCCAATCACAGAATACTTATATCCATCCTGGGGATAAATTGTACACTTTGAGAAGGTTAACTGTTTCAGGACCTGACACATACTTGAGATTAAGAATTCACTAATGGGCCCCCAGGGGGCCCAAGCACCTACAGGAAAGCCACTTTAATTTCCAAGATTGTCTTTGCAACTAGATTCTGTTCATACAAGCTTTATTTCTAGTTTTAAAAACTGGTATTTCAAAATCAATTTTGTACATACTCTTTGAGGTATATTAACAAAATAGAAGAGTGACATTTTCATGCTGAAATTCACTGAAAGTTTACCATCCGACCTCTAATACTGGCTTTTATGCAGAAGCTTCTCCCTTGTCTGTGCTCTGTTGTGTTAATTTTCTAGCCTTATAAATTACTTTGAAAAATCGGAAAATTTTTCCAATGTCATTTACATATCATCAATATTTTTTTCCCTAAACTCATGGCTTCTATGATTTAAGAGTTGAGAATAAGTTTCTTGGAGAAAAAAATGTATGTCATGGATTAAACACATATAATCAGCTTCCACCAGTTTATGAGCATTTTTTTGAACATCTGTTAGATGAAGACATCATAACACACTGAACATAAAAAATGACATGTTTTCCATACCATGAGGCAATAGTGGAGAGGTAATATGTTCACCCAATATGAACCAAGAATATTTACTAAACAAGAAACAATAAATCTTCTCATAAGGAGCAATAAGTCAACAAATGATAAATCCTCTCCTAGGATGGCAGCCTAAAGAAGTATTTGCTTTCAGGCTAAATCATGAAACTCTAGACATGAATTATTTAACTGAAATCCATTATGTTCTTGATGTTGTTAAACAAAATAGTTCAGAAAGCTAAAGATTAATCTAACAATCTGCTTTAATATTTAGAATTCATAAGAATGGTAAATAAAGTAACAGGAAAACTTAAGAATTAATTCCATAAATACAGAGGTTAAAAAAGGAAAAACCCCATTAATGAGAATTATTCCCTTTCTGAGAATAGATCCTTAAAAATGTTTTCTAAAATACCTTTGATTTAGCAAAGTGGGTGAAAATCTCCTACTAACTTCAGTTTCCGTATGTTTGCAATTGTTCTTACATAGGAAAGGAAGACCTAATTCCTGATCCTACTCCTCCTGTATGATCCTTTAGAGAAAAGGTGTTTTCAAGATTTCATTCACAAAGGCAGACTGGGGAAAGTATACATTGATCCCAGGAAAGTATAACCTTAAGGAAAATATCTTAGCAGGAGACTTCGCACAGTGATACTATAGCATAGTTTGATATCGTCAGCCAATGTTCATAAGCATTCCAATTATATATTTAGACCAAAATGGAAAACATACGTTATATTTCAGATAAAAAAATTTCACCAAATTAATAAGGGAAACCTAGGCCTATGTTACACAGCAATCAGAATGTGTCAAAAAAGAAAGTGGTGATCAAGTAAAGTTGGAAAGCAAATGTATTCTTGATCTGAAATCCCTTTCAAAATGTAATTGCACCAAACTGACAGTAAACCAGTTTGTTTTGATTCCAATGGTCTTGATTCTGCAATTAATAATTTGCACTCTGAATTTTAAATAATTGGAAGCAATCTGGTGACGATAATAAATGTCTGGACCACATGCACCATCTGCCTGTCCCCAGCCTCATGACCTTGGGTAAGTCCCTTCAGCCCTCTCTGTCTTGCGCCTGACAACAGTGCACTGAAGTGTTCTCCGTCCTGCCTGCTGCCTCCCGCTGTCCACCCGATTCTGCTCTCAGGGTTCTGCCAGGCCAACAAGCTTGACTGCTTGTGGTAGGGTGAGTTTGGAAGATGAGTGGTCACACCACAGAGCTCTGGAGGGAAAACCATGCGAGATGAGGTCTTTGAAAGTCTTTAGGAAAGACAGCTCGTGCATTTTCAGAGTCATAAATTGTCACACGAAGCCCATGACCTCACTTTAGTGATATTTATTATTGAAAGAAATATGGATAACAACTTGTCTTAAAATCATTTCATGATGTTGTGGTAAATGATATCAAACCAGCCTGGAGCACTGGCATTTTACACTGCCTTTAAATATCAACAAACAAATAAAAAAGAAACTTCCGAATCCTCCTTCAACCAAAAGAGAAGGAAATGAAAAATCATCATATCTATTTGAAAATAGAGGGTGTACCCCCATTTTGACCATGAAGTACAGTGCTGGGTTTGCAAGATTATTTTTATTTTGTATGTACCCTGTAGTGCTCAACATTTTAATTGCCACTTCCTCAATAAAATTATTGGAAATCTTCCATCTTGCCATTAGCACTTGCAAAATAACTGTTAACAATATGTTATCCAGACACAGAAACTTTATAATTAATGTTGGAATAGTCTTCAAAGTCTAGTGACTAAAATATATCCTATAAAAATTACTGGACTTCATTCAATGCTGTTCTGCTGTTTTAAAGTTCAATAAACGTGTTGAGGGGGAGATATTTGGCAACCTAAGTTGGGCAGTCTGGCAGTGAGACCTGAGATGCTGGAGGGTTTGATTTCTGTTGTGTGGTAAATGTACCAAAGGTCTCCAGCGTTTCAGTATAACCCCTGAAAGGCTGAAGGAGATCTGACCAAATGCAACTCCCAGCGGGAATCTGAACAGTCATCCGGGGCTGTATTCCCACCTTGTCAGTTGACGAGGCGCTGGGACAGGTTCCATTTAAGCAATAAAACACAACAGGCCATGTATATATCTGGGTGATTATAGCATAACTCAGATTGTGTTATAAGTCATAAGGCTGAAGGCCAAGTGTCTTAACTCCACAAGAAGTGCAATATTGGCCCTGAAACACACTGCCTGAAGTGTCTTATTGCTGTCAAGAAATGGAATTTCTACAGTACATTAAGAAAAGGAAAACACTTAGCACAGTGGATTTAAAATAACCATGGCTATGACATCACTGACAGCTAATCAAAACTCTAATTGCAACCAGAGTTCTGAGGCTATTGTATGAAAGGTCTTAACAGACGCAGCCATGGATACACGGAAGAACAATGCCTATGCCATGGGCAGAACTTCAGTAGCACAGGACCTGAAGCACGAACAGGGCGGGCTGGCAGAATTCAGACAATCTCATTAGCAGTGAGTTGGTAACTCTGTGGTGAACCCACCTTGAGCAAGCAAGCCAAGAAAAGGCAGCAAAACACTCCTTGAATGTTCTTTCTCCTTCACTTACAAACTTCATTTTCATACAGTTAACCATTTCTTTAAATAATTAAAAGATAAAGCAGCATAAATGGAAAAAATATCCAGTTCACATGCTCCAGAAGAGATGAAAGGTTACAATGAACTGAGAAGAGTTTGAGGGTCATATGTTGCTCGTGATCCGTGCAAGGAATTTTTGGTGATATTAGGTTGAAGTCGTCCAAAAGGACTGAAGTCAGTATGTGGTCGTAAGGACCCAGTTCAGATTTTACATCTGAATCTGCATAGCACCACGAAGTGGAACGCGCATTTCAAGGTCCAGGTAACAGCCTCAATAAATTTAGCCAGGCCAAAGCACGTACCTAGGGGTACGTTCAGAAGGTGCCATAGGGAAGCACATAACATAAATGAGAGCAAAAAGAGGGCTTGTCTCAGGAGCCAGAGGATTTGAGCCTAATGACTTCCTGGGTCACCATGGATAAGTGCGTAATTTTTATGGGCTCTAGTTAACCTCCAGCGAGCTCTCCTGGACTCCAGATTTATGTATTGCCTTTTCAGCCTCAGAATAGAGCTCCTCTTCCATTTCCTGAAAGTTTCCTGACAATGCCATAAACAGGTAGAATATAGTTAAGAAAGGCTGCCTTTCACATTTTGCGGGACATACACGTGTATTTGGGAAAAAAAAATTTACATAAGAATTTTACCATCAGTTTCAGCAGAGATAGCCTTAAGGATGAGCAATTACTAATGATCTCTTATTAACGGTACTGGAGCAAAACATTCTTCATGTTCTTGTGGGAAAATGTAAATAGGCACCTGTCCCATCAGAATCCATTCAAGTTCTGGAATAAAGGCCCCACAAAAACATGTTTCTCTCTTTCTTCTCCATTTATGGAAAAATTTTACCTATATCATATCTGTCAGCCATGATTATACTAATTTACAGGTAATAACTGTACCCCACCTGTGACAAAATTTTTCTAATAGTTTTAATTATATATATTTCTAATAATCTTTATTTGTATCAGCTTGAGTTCTTTCGGTTACATTAACTGAATAACCAAATGACTAAAACTGGATATAAGTAAGATTGCAATTCCTTCAAAATGTTCAATTCTTATTCTTAAGAAATAGATCAAACAATTATTTATCATGTCAACATTTTATATATCAGGATTTAAAAATTCAGCTTTTTTTGGTCAATCCATTAAAAATGGTTTAGAGTCCTGCTGGTTTTAACGGCATCTGAAAGGTTTTAATATACACTTTGGTTTAACATGAAATAAGCCACATTTTCAATCTGTTTTAACTAATGATCCTGCAGTAGACCTTTCATAAACTAGATCCTTTATGATTATAATAACCTTCCTCTTTGATAAGACAAGAATGAGGGTCTAATACATATTCAGTTAATGACAGGATCTAAAATATTGCCTCAGCCTCAAAGCTAGTCACTGAATAGTTTAATTAAAAGATGTTCCAATAACACGACTATTAAGAGAGTGCTGCATCCTGTAAAAATGAAGTATCACACAGAGACACAAGCGCTAGGGTCTAATGGCCAGCTAGTAACGCATTAGTCAGAGCCACTATGAAATGACAGTTGTACACCAGTGCCATGAATGAGTGCAAACCATTTTCAAAGTACACACTTCATACTTCCTGTAACAGTGTAACATAATTTCACCTTTGAAATCACCTGCCTAGAATATACCATGGCCTGCCACAGTGGGGCTAGTTCTCAATTATTTGAACCAATGACTTGAATAAGTTAAGTCAGACAATAAAGCCGGATCTCTTATTGTGGACATTGCTTGCAACATGCTTGTTAGAAGTGTTGCTGGGGCAAAGGATCCAAAATACACATATTCTGCTTCGACAGTCATCCCTCCTCTGAGGTTCCTGCTGGGTCTCACACACACACATACATGTAAAAGGCAGCAAAGTGCAAAGTGCGGGGGGGGGGGGCGGGTGGTTGTTTCTTTGATTTCATTGGCTTAGCCCTGCCTGATTACCCCCAGTGCAAAAGGAAGGTAAAAGCTAGACTGGGCTGTGTACGTGGCATAGACTAATCGACAAAGTGGAGCTACTTCTCACCTCCCAACTCCTAACCCATATTAGGCTCTTACCCATCTCTGGCCAATCATATGGAACAGAAATCAAAGTGATGACCAATAAGTGCAAGCATGCTTGGAGGGGAGCAAACAAGACAGAGCACCTGACCTTCTCACTGCACCAGCAGCACGATGGAGGGTCACAGAAGAAAGCCGTGAATGCGTGAGGATGAAAACAGTGACCCTGATCATGAGACTACCAGTCACTCTCCATGGACTCTGAACAATCAGCTTAGCAGCTTTTCCTTCTTGGGGAAGGACGAGGAAGAGGCTTGAGCAGAGAGAACTTGGAAAGGTAAAAGATTCTCTCTGTTCCATGTTTCTTCTCTGCCCAACAATCCATCAATTCTACAGGTTTAATTATTTTAAACACGTGCTGGGAAATAGGAAAACTGTGGGGTTCTTTTAAGTGATCAATTAAGAGGGACCAAATGGAAGTCTGTTTGCCAGGGATGTCCTCTGGGGAGTTGCTTCAGGGAGGAGAACACAGGGAAGGAAGAAACTGTGAGATGGGCCAACAGAGAACTGGAATTTACCTGGCAGGGCATCTTATCAGGGTCTATGGACTACAAAACACCACATGGAAAAGCCTGCTGTTGGCTCAGCATTCACTGAAATCTCCTTCCCCCATCAACCCATAATCCTTATGTAGCAAAGGGATAGTGAAAATATGAGTCACCTCCCCATGAAGGGGAGTGAGTGGGGCAGAGGCAAAACACTTGCCCCATAAACAGAGCCTGTCTGCTGTGTAATCCCCAACATGATGTAACTTAAATCTTTCTCCCCTAGATGAGCCAATCAAATTTTTAAAAAAGAGAAAGAAACAAAAAATGGCTAAAAAGATATGAATCAAATATCAAAGAAGAAAAAAAAAAGCCTAAGAGAGTCACAAAGAGATGAACTGATCCTTGAGTAGTTATAATGCACTGAATAATGTCCCCCCTAAAATTCGTATCTACCCAAAACCTGTGAATGTGATATTATTTGAAATAGGGTCTCTGCAGATATAATCAAGGTAAGATGAGGTCATACTGGATTAGAGTGGGACCTATAACCAATATAATTTACAAAATTCTTACCAAAAAAGAAGGAAATTTGGACACAGGCACAGACACGAAGATGGAGGCAGAGATTGGACTTAATGATGACACAAGCCAAGGAAAGCCAAGGATTGCCAGCAACCACCAGAATCTAGGAAGAAGAAAGGCAGGATCCTCCCCTAGAACCTTCAGGGAAAAGGCTGACACTTTGATTTTGGACTTCTAGCCTTCAAAACTGTGAGAGAATAAATTTCTCATTTAAGCCAACCAGTTGTGGCAATTTGTCATGGCAGCCCTAGGAAATTAGTATGGACACCAATGGTGCATTACTAAAACATATGTATTAGTTACACTGTTCTTTTGTTTTTTAATGTGTGCAAATATGAATTTACTAAATCATTTGGAAGTGTCACAGCCATAGAAGTGGATGGAGATGCAAGCAAAACTCAATTTGGTAGTTATACTGTTCTTTACATGACAATTTATTCCATTGGCACACCAAAATAATTAGCCTTGTGCACAGGAAAACAATAGTATTTACCCACTCCCAGAAAAACATGGATTTGGAGTTTTCTTCAACGTGTGCTCATTGACAGGAACCAAACCCTCCTCCACTTTCTCTCTATTCTTCTTGAGATCATCACGATGCGTTTACAAACCAGAATACCAGGCTTTGAGTGCAGTGTTCAATCACGGAGTGAAATATTTATCTGTGCTGTGAGGACTACGTGGAGATAAAATCAGCAACCCCAGCCGCATTAGGACTATTATCTCCTCAGTGACCAAATACACTACCAGACCGAAGCCACAATGAGGTCATTTGAATGATTACACAGATAATGTGGACAAATTGCAGCACTTCCCTTAGGCACTGCGTTCTTTTCATTATAACGTATATTCAGGAACTGTAAAGTATTCAGGGTGAAATAAGCCTCGTGTCTCTAAATTGTAGTGATGTCTTCTAGGTGCTTATACATAGGATTTTTTTCTTCTATCTCATGCTACTGATTAAGAATCTCTTCTCTAAATTAGTTTAATTTGCATCAAGGGATATGTAAATGGGAATGGAATGAAACTTTGGCCTTTAAATGCACTCAGAAATAATGATGATCAGAACTACTCTGCTGTGAGTTGTATGCTAGCAAAATGGATTTATCATGTAATGGGTCTAATGGGACCCAACCTTTGGTTGCACTTGTATATTGCCAAGTATTCTGACTTGAGTGGAGGTTTTGGTTGAAAGCCCAGTTCTCAGCATTCTTATCTCAGTCCCAATGTCCGGGACCTGAATATAAATGATAACCATAATGATAACAGTACAAGAGTGACAGCTAACATTGATGGAACACTTAACTATGTAGTAAGCACCATGCTAAGAACCTTACCTACATTACCTCATTTAACTGTCACAAAAATTCTGAGATACAGGTCTTATTATTATCTCTGTTTTATAAGTGAGGGAACAGAGAGACAGATGAAAAACAATTGTACCTGTTGAGATCCATCCTGGCAGGGAACAGATGGCACCTTCAAAAGAGGTAAATAAAGAGAGTTTAATGGAGCAACTATTTAAGCAGTTGTGGGTAAGACTGGGGAAACCAGTAAGCCATGGTGAGAGACTAACCCCATCGGGAAGTCCTCATTATCCCAGGCTGGATCACCACAAGGCCAGCCAACAGCTTTTGGTAGGACACGGCCACTGTCAGAATGTGACCTGTCAGGCAAGTGACAGGGAGAATGAATATCTTGATCTCGCTCTTCCCTCTCTTTGATCTCCTGAAGCATATCCCATTGGCTGACCCAACTGGAAGCCACAGGACAAGGGAACTTGGTGATGCAGTCTCTAGAGGCCAGCCTCCCAAATACAGAGCAGGGTGCAGAAGAGTGGAGAACAGATTTGGAGAGGCAAATGAAGCCTAGGCAGCAAGGTAACACCCGCAGGCCATACCACCACTAACTGTTGAGTGAAAGCAAAACGTAGATATGGGTGGAGCTCATGCACTTAAAGACTATGCCGTTTACTGAGAAGGAAGGAAATTCTGATTAAGAAACCAATCAGGGTTGCAAGAGGATTCTTCTCTCCCTTACTCTTTTTGAAACTCACCTACAGCTCCCCTGCTACAGCTGAACTCCTAATCTTTGCAGAGAAGCTCCTCCGATGTAGACACAGCAAGTTTCTGCAGAAATGAGGGTGCACACAGCCTACCCTAACTGGAAGGAAGCTCTACTAGCACAGGGATTTTAATCAGGTTGCTCACTTCTCTATCCCTATAAATTTAGTCACTGGGTTCCAAGAACTCTTTTTGGACCAAGAGATGCTGAGCTGCCCATCTTCAAAAAAGAAGCCTCCTAGGAACAAAATGTGTTTAATGAAATATTTTGACCACTCTGCTCTTGCCTTTCTTGTATCCACGTCCCTGTTTCTCTCACATTTGTGGTTATAAAATGGTTCCAGTCTTTGATTAACTGTTGAATACTTTTGACAGTGGAAATCTAATGCGTGCGATGTGTCCTCTTCTGTGCTAAGAGCGTTATGTAGATTTTCCTGCTTAATCTTTGTCATCACATTCCTCTGGGATCAACAGTATGATTATCCCAGTTTCACTAATAAGTAAACTGAGACGCAGGTATATCTGATTCCAAACACCACACTTTAAACCACTTACCCCATATTACCTCTCTGATTCTGCTTCTATCACTGCTTAAAAGTAACATCTCTGTTGGTGAGGCCCAGACCTTGACGATACACGAGGCCCTCACGCCCATCTCTGATGGTCCATGAACCACTACTGAAGTCTGATCCAGCTCTGCTGGGATGAGCCAGGACACCATCAGTCACAGACCCCGCCGAGCCCCAGTCCCGTCTCTGTTATGCCTCCTACTTACGCTACTTCAAACTCAAACGGCTGCTGCCTCCCTCAAGCTCTCAGTGCCCCGATCCATCAGCCATGCCCTTGATGAGTGCTGGCAAGTTTGCCTTGTGGTGCAGACTCCCCAAGGAGGCAATGAAAATGCCTGTTCAACTTGACTACTGCTGCAAGAATAACTGACTCATGTGCCTCGTCCCCCTGTTGCCTCTCTGGACTGTTTTCACATCGAGGCCACATTTCCCACAGGCTGCTCCCTGACACTGCCTGAGCATGGCAGAGTCTCTTAAGCAGGCCCAGTCTGGCAAGACGTGGGGATTCTCCAATAGGTGACATTGTTTGAGGATTCCTCATTAGCCTGGATGGAATTTTCTTGAAATCATATCACAGTCCTAAACTAGACTTCTCCTTCTCAATCCTCTTTCTTTCTGTCTTCACATGCCATAGATCTCAGACCTGCATGTGACCTGAAGCCTCTCCCCACCTCCTTCATATCCTTCTCCCAATAAATCTCTTCCATGTCTAATTCCGTCTCGCCATCTGCTTCTCAGGAGGCCGGCACTAATGCAAGTGCTACTGAGGGGGGCCTGAGAAACAGGAGGTGAGATAAGAACACGAGACTGGCTTACTCATCACAGAAAGGCAAAGAGGATGCCATCCTGAACGGTAAGTGGGGTACAGACAGTTCCTGACACAAGTTGGCAGCTGAGTTGCTAGAGATTTCACTAGTGGTTACCTGGGAAAATGTCTGAGTGGAAGGAAACATCCTTGCTGATCAAACAAACCAGACATTTGAAAGATGTGAAGTAACAATAACCGTTACAATACAAAATACAATACTTATTTCTAAGTTGATTTGATACCCTCCAGAGGGAGGATGAGAAACTGAGCGCCATTAACAGGCATTTAAAAGCCAAGTGCGAGAGCCCAAGTGTATCTTTGGTAGCTCACTGAGGGTCTTATCTCCTGAATGGAAGAGCAGGCACAGCTGAACAACATCCTGGAGCTCTGACAGTTGAGGGCCAGAGCTCCAGAGATGCCTGAATGTTCACCCAAGGCGAGTCTCTTATGCTAAGGACCGTGCTTGGGGAAAACTGAGACCCTGAAATATGGGATGAAGTCATCCACATGGATGCCCCTGAAGACGTCGGTTCTGTTGAGTCCCTTTTGACTGTTGGAATCGTGTCTTCTCATTTGGGGCAGAAGTGAGAGTTTCTTCAGTTGTGAGGAAGGTAGCTCTACTGGAAAAAAACAGGGAGTGGTACTGTTGCTGCATGAGGGTTCTCACGTGTGTACAAGAGTGTACATGGAGCTGAACAGCTTCCACTGGTGACCCCATGGCCCTTGCCTGGACCTGGTGACCACCTTGCTGCAGTCTTCCAATGGTCAACATCGGTGCGCTACAGGATCTGCTCTCGAAGTGGCACCCCAACTCCTTCTCCATGCCTGCTCACAAGCTCTCCACTCCAAAGGGTTATTTCCTGCTGCCTGACAATGGCAGACCAACTCTGACCCAAGAAACCCAGCAAACATCTCAACCATCCACAGCAACCACGCCTACCTCAGTGAAGTCTGAAGCCTAGCCTTGGGGAAGGAGCCTCCCTTCCAAGATGGTCCCTCCATGGTATGCTTCTTGGCCCTAGGGGTCCCTTTGGAGTTCCTTTCTACATCCTTATAGTTACTCCTCTATATGGTTTAATAATTGTTTATATAAAAAAATCTCCTGTTCCTATTACACTGTAGTTTCTGTTTCCTGATTAGACCCAGACTGATACAAGTATTCAGAATGTTTATCAAGCTATCTGGAATATAAGATTAAATGAACAAACATTTATTGGCTTGGGGGCACTTTCTCCAAGCCAATATATTTATATTTGCTATCTTGGTAAAAACCCCAGGTGATGCAGCAAACTCATGGCTAGAGTACCTCTTAGATGCTTCAAAAAAGCTATGGCCAATACTGAGAGAAATGGAAATGCTTGAATTGCCCTGGCTGGTGGTAGAGGAAGAAATAAAGAGGCTAAGGGAAGTTGGCATGCTGAACTGAACCTATTAAAAGGCCAGAAGACCCCCCACAGTGGTCATTTCGTTAGTTCCCTACCTTATATTTGGAATTAACACATTAGGTAGTTAGAATAACCCCTGCATTGGGTCCTCAGCACTTTAAGGAGTAAGAGCTATCAAAGTGGGGAAAACCAAGTGGAACCTTTGAAACTGCTCTTGTGTCATAGACCAAGATAGTAAATCAGTGCCACATACTAGGAGGTATGACAGAGATTAGTGCCATCACTAAAACTCAAAAGATGCAGAGATGGTGTTCCCAGTTATATTCCTATTGAATTTGGCAGTTTGGTCTCTGCAGAAACTAGATGGATCCCACCAAGCCTTAGGCATAAACAGCACGTTATTTTGTTGTAATGATTATTGGGCACTCAAATTTCATCATTTGAATTCTGATTTATTATTCAAGTTATTGATACCTATAGATCACACCAAATTAGAACTTCAGAGAGCAATAGGGCTATGATTTAAGACAAAGAAGATTACCTTCTGGACATATTATAATCATTCTAATTGTGCTCCATCAACAATAAACTATGATGTTCACCTAGAAGGCACGTTTCTGCTTGGTGCTTTACTGCGCCAAGCCCCTCTACATGGACTGCTAGTCTCCCTATATTTTGCCAGGTATACTACAGCGTCCATTCAAAGACTCAACACAAGAGCTACCTTTTCAAGAAGCCTTTCTGAAACCCCATCCACACACCAGGTTAGTTTGGAGGTCCTTTCTTTGTGTCCTTACTAGTAATATTATCTCTTGCAACTTTATACTTGCCTATCATATCTTACCTTTTAAAATAATTGTCCAGTAATATATCTGTCTCCCCATTTGGTTCTGAGATCTTTGGGGGTAGGGATTGTATCTCATTCATCTTTGCACTCAAATTTAGAATAGTGCCTGGCACAGGGTTGGCAGCCCATAAACACTTGTTGAATGAAAGAATAAATTTAAATATTCTGTGTTGATGCTTGGGTTGTGTACTGGTTCCTCAGAATGCAGCTCTCTCTGAGTGATTTCTTCCAGAACACATTAGACTGCTTCATGAATGTGTACGTAGGCGAATTTCCAGTTTATTCTTTTGAACTGAAACAACACCCTGTTCCAGACCACCCAGCAAGGATCAGACTCTGCGGTCACTGCTCTGTAACCAGACTGAAACATCGGCTTTCAGTCTGTTCTGGATGGGATTCTTGGCACAGTCATCTCCACAGAAGGTCAGCTGAGTTATCAACAGCAGAATGACTGACTGTGGGTATAGCTGGAGCCTCACACCTGGCTCAGTCGTCACAGAGGTGCTGAGTCTCCCAAAGTTCCCTTTAGGTAACGCAGTTCTTCACTTTCAGCTTAAAGCATCACTTTACCAGGTTCTACAGAATTATGTCTGCCACACGCCAGAGAGAAGGCTCTAATACAGCAGCCCGGTCGGTCACAGCTCAACCTGATCAGAAACTACCTTAGGTCAGATCTTGTACAACTTCCCAAGCCACACAAGCTTGGTCTCACCATCTGGAAGAAGGAGCTGCTGCAAACAAAGCTACAAGCAGGGTTTGAGGGTACCACTCACAGAAAGTCACAGCACAGCACAATTAACAAAGTGAGTGAACCTTCAAGCATCTGTACACAGCAACTAATATGTTGGTTACTCTTTTGTACCTGCTTCCACTGTATAATTTATTCTTCCCAGGTTCGAAGTGTAAAAATACAAGACATCAGTAAATCCAGATATATGTCTTGACCAGTGCAGAAAGGATCCAACTATACATTAGGACCAAATAACACAGTTCCACCCTTTATTGTTGTTCAGGGGTGGTGAGAAAGAAGTGGGAATGTTATAAGCTTTTGAATTGTATTAACTTGTATTCTCATCCAGGCTTTACTACCTCACAGCAGTATGACTGGGGACAAGTTACTTCATCTTATTAATCCTCAGTTTCATTGTCCTTAAAGTAGGACAGTCTGTTTAACTGCAAAACTTGAGTTCCTTTCATCGTATCATGCTGCTTCTTACTATCTGAAACATGATCTTTGCCCTTGAATAGCTAAAAAAGGTGGTGGTGGGACAGAAAAACAAAGAATTAAGTCTAAACACCTTCCAGTTGCTCATGGAAGGCTTGGCCCAGGCTTCCAGGAAAACATCACTGGTATAAGAATTAGAAACAACATAAGCCAATGTCTATCCCGGTGTCTGGTGTAGAATGGGTACTACAGAATAACAATATCATGACCAATTAAGTTCAGCTGGAGCAAAGCTGCCCACTTACTCACCCTTCTGGCCCCAGACGAGTGTCCATATCAGACAGGCTTCTCTATGTATTGTGCCCTTTTATATGTGAATAAAGCCAGTCAAGCCAATGCCATATACCTGAGCCACAACACAGTTGTCCTCCAGTATCCACAGGGAAGTGGTTCCAGGAGCCCATACAGATACCCAAATCCCCAGACGTGCAAGTCCGTTACATAAAATGATCATTCTGCAATGAATACAGTCGGCCTTCCAGACATCTCAGGATAAGGGATGCCAAAATGAATCTTAGTTCTGCTTACTGGCCACTTGACTGCTGCTTCTCATCTGCAAAATTGAGTTTATAATACATATCTCACAGGGTCAGTGTGAGGACAAAATATGAGAGCATATCCACTCAAAAACACTCCGCAAATAATTATCCAGCTCTTACTTGTGTCCTCAGCACTGTGGATGCCGTGATGAATAAGGAACAGTAACCCTTCTTAAGGAGCCCTACGTGAATGTTCACAGCAGAGGCCTGCCACAACCCACTGCTCTATAAATAGAAGTTGATAAAAATACAATTCTGATAGCCAGAAGGATGTTCAGCTGCACAAAATCCTAAGGGAGACACACCCTGAGCCCCTTGTCTACAACAAAATGCTGTGCCTTTGCGCCCCCTTCTAGTCTTTATTACACAATTTTGTGGCCATGGGCACACTCGTAAAGATTATTGCAAAGCATTTTAGTTCTAGAGGACTCCAAGGATAATTTATACCAACTTATAATAAAAAGCTCTCACTGATATATACTTTTATTGCCTCCTATGTATGTATCATTTCTTTAAACTTAATAAAAAGAATAACATTTAGTTCCAAAACACATTCCCCCAAGTTGGATGACACTACTTATTACCTATGCATGGTTTTAGGTAGATCGACCTAAACTGCATTTTATAGAATTTCTTCTAGCTGAGCGTCTGTTTTTCTCATTCCACGTTGAGTAAGTTATCAGGTCTAATTTTGAAATATGAAAGCTATTATCCAAAATGCACCAATATTTCCAGGTGTGCTTTATGGAAGTGTAGAACTATTTCTCAGAGGCATAAAACAGTTGTTGAAAAATGCTTTAAAGTGCCAACAAGTTAGAAGTCTTATGAGTTGAGCAGGGTCAAGCTCAAAGGAGTTGAACCCCGAGGTCCATCGGCCCCAGTCCCACAGTCATTATGGGTCTCATATTCAGACCTCTGAAGGCCTACTGTAAAAAGGAAATATAGTACATTCGGTTTTGAGGGTTAAAAGCTCTATTTTACTTCATGTAAACATTTAAAATATACCACCCTATTTTAGCTCCATTTGGCACTTCTTTATTGTTTAATACACTGCAAGTCTCGAAAACAGTCCAGGCTCTCTCACATTCAGAGACGACTGGAGAAGAAAGACCTTCAGGCAGCCTTTATATTGTAATACATTTGACCTGCAGAGCTTTGAGTGGGAACATCAGTGATCTTCTATAGTGACCAGACTTTTGGAAGACTCATTCATGTAACTGAAAGTCATAAGACTGATTTATGGCGAAAAAAATCCCAATTTAATGACTTACTGTTAGAAGCCACAGCTTATGCACAGGTAATCGGTGTATTTATGTGAGAGACAGGAAAGATTTTAGGAAAGCCTACTTAGGGAACCCATCATGAACAGAAAGCAGGTTTTTTCTTTTCTTTTTTTTTTTTTTTTTTTTGGTATCTTTTATTTCTTTAACCAGCATTTATTGAATACCTAAATATTCTGGGTTACATCCCAGGTGCTGTTCAGAAAAAAAATAAAATAAAACAATTGTTTCAATGTATGGAGCATTTATACAATGTCAAATATTTTGCAAAAATGAGCTCATCATCTCATTTAACTACTACAAAAGCATGCAACTTTACAAAGCCTACTCTAACACATGAGAAGATTGACACTCAGGGAAATCAACTAGCACAATTCCACAGCAGTAAGCGGTAGGACTAGAAATCAAATTCAGATCTGTTTTTCGGCAAAACTCGAGCTCTTTCCATCACATCATGAGGCTTTTAATTTAACACAGGGGTCAGCAAATTAAGGCTTGTGTTCAAAATCGAGCCTATAGCTTGCTTTTGTAAATAAAGTTTTATTAGACTACAGCCACACTCATTTATGTATGTTTTACTGTGCCTGCTTTCTCTCTACAGCGACAGAGTTGAGCAGTTGCAACAGAGACCGTATGGCGTACAAAGTCAAAAAATATTTTATTATTTTTCACAGAAACCTGATTTAAGACCTGATCTTTACTCATGGAACTATCAGTCTAAAATGGAAGAGAGACAGTAAAACCAATAATTAAAATACAATTTAAAAGCCTTCCTATTACACATGGCTATCTTAGCCTGGTTCCCAGGAAGACAAAAGCTGAGGCCGGTTATGTGCCAAAACTCTGTCAGCAAGTGCAACTCCAGGCACGAAGCGGGAAACAAGGCAGGGAAAAAGAGGAAACAAATACTGAGTAGTGCATTACCCAGGCTGGCCAGTTTCTGAAGAAAACATAGCTGGTTGTCAGCCATATGGGATGTTTCCAAAGAGGCTGTTTGGAACAACTGGAACAGTCCTCCCCCCTCAGGGGAAGCTGAGATGCCGTCAGCGGTATTAGAAGATGAAGTGAATCGCAGACCTGGTGGGAGCCATCAGTATGGCTGCTCAGGCTGGGGAGCCAGGCGACACCTGAGACCTGGGGGATAGAAAATGTCCAGCAAATAGGGACTGGTGCATAAACGGGTCTGGCACAATTCACCACGTGCACCTCTCAGATCTGTTTACCGTACTACCCTTTGCCATAACTAAATCTCATACAAGAACAAGATGTCTTTACTTCTACCCTGAGAGGAAAGGTGTCTGTCTCATCCTTGAAATTAACAGCCAGTTGCAATCTCATAAATGGACTTCAACAGGATTATCAGTCCAAGCTACAGTCACTGATGCTGCAGTGGCTGCTCCTGAAGCCACAGTTAATAGCAATCATCTCCCTCCTCTGCCTCATTCTGGACTTCCTTCATCCTTGGCCAACTTTGTACTAACTTGGTGAAATCAGGCTGACCATCACTCCTAAGGGGTCCAAGCCCTAAACTGTCTTCCCATGGATGATGGGATTGTCCACCCACACTAATCGCTAGCCGCAGAAGTACCAGTAGATAATCAAGTGATTTCCTTCGGTATTAGACATAATTTTTCTATACCCTCAATTTTGCAGTTCTAATACGAGCTCCTCATGTTAATCAGGGTTAATCACCCCAGGCTTTTTTGGTTCATCTTGTTGGTTTATGCTTAACACAAAACGGCCAAGTCGTAATCAGTTTCCAGTTCAGTGGGTCTTACTCTGTCTTCTGGAGAAAGTACTCAACCAATCATGACTAATGAACTATGTGACTCAGAGGAGCCTAAGGAGGCAGGAAGGGGAACCAGAAATTCCATAAAAGGATAACTCGGAATAATGGCAAATAAGATCATTCTTACTTCCACCTTATGTTAGTTTGGATCATTCAAGCAATTTAACAGCCTAAGAGGCATTGAAAAAATTAGCCCCTCTATCACACACTTAAAAGATGCAAAGTGCTCTCTCATCAGGTCTCCACTGATTTACCTACTAGACCTCTGTAAAAACCAGATGGACTGCAGTTGGTGAATAAGGGCTACTGTAAATTTAATGTGCGCGTGTGGTAGCGGTGAGGGCGCTGGGAGACTCGCTCTCAGCTGCCATGGCATCAGTGAAACTCTGACACTTAGTATGCAGCTATAATTTGCAGGGATGCTTTCTTTTGATCTGCAGCAGTAGGACGAATCAAAAGCCTTTTTTTTTTTTCGTTAGTATAACAAGGATAGCATTATGCCTCCTCTATTTCCTTCCACAGATATCAGACCTGCATCGTACTTTCTCACTGCCTAGTCCTTCCTGTTCCTTTTCCTTTTATCCATTACAGACATTTCTCCCAATAAATAACTTGTACAAATAACCCCATTTTGGAGAGGTATATGTCTTGGCTGCTCCATGCTGGAGGACCAGCATAGTATTTCAGGTCTCCCAGTATCAATATCGGCTGAGCCCTCATATTTTACGGTACTAAGAAGTCTGGGTATTCCACAGAGCACAATCACCTAGACCACAGGGCCATTAAGGGAAGGACCTGTTCCACTGGTGTATACGTCTGTTTTTGCCACTACAATACTGTACTTGAAATGGCATTTCTGGTTCTTTTTCAAGAGGACTGATCTCCTTTTTAATATACTCTAGTTTTGTGAACTATCCTATATCTGAAAATGAGGTAAGGTCCCACGATTTTCCCATTGCTATAACTGATGTTCATCTTCTGTTCGCGGAGTACCAACTGCTTTTCTTACGCAAATCAAGACCCAAGTCAACTTCCCCTTTATACTGGCCCCGAGAAATCAGCACTCTACTAGCCATTACCATAGATGTGTGAATCAGGGCTCATTTGTTGCCACTCTTATCTTGCTATTCATTACAGTAATTATGCCCCCTTATCTCTGGTGATTAGTGTTGTCATCAACATCTGTTATTATAAAATCCCACCATCCCCAGTGATACCGGGAGTCCAAGTTCCATAGCCAAGATTCTCAAAGATATTTGGAGTCCCCTTCACCAATGCATCTCTTGTTTTAGAGCAAGGTTTTTCTCTCTGTTGTCTCTCAGGGAATAGTAAGGTGTCCCACCCAGGAAATCCATCTATTCTAAGATTTCCACTACACTGAGCCCTCTGATTATTTTTTTCAATCATCTTCCAAGAAAGTTCCATTTAATCTAGACCATTATTGCTATGTCCAAGTTCCAAGGAGACATCTCAGCAAATTATTAAGACCAGAAACAGACATACTTCCAGAACACTGAATTCTGAGTCATGTGTGAGACCCCCGTGACCATGACTTCTCTCTTACTTACTCATGTACTGTACCTTCCCCTAGTCAGCTCCCTGGGTATCCTAATGTGTCCCCATGCTCCTGCTGACATGTGTGCGCATCCTGGTACTACGATTCTTCTTGTATGTGACTGCTGCTTCTTGAAACAGTCTTGTACTTCCCTGCTCAGGCTGTGCTGAAACCTGACCCAGGTTATTGTTTGGAGGCAATTAAATATGGTGAGGGGCAGATCATGATGACAACAAGCATCATCTTCTGAGGCTCCTGCTAAAGGTGAGGTAATTGAATACTCTCCAGGTAAGGGGAAGCTCCTGGCCTCCGAATGAAGTAAGGACTTGATTTGATGGCCAGGGAATTCAGAGAAATTGTGGGTTAATGGTTCTCAGGCTCATTCACATAAATGTTCTTATCCAAATTTTCAGGATTCCAACTCTTTCCCTATGAGTTTAGACACAGAAGAACTACTGAAGCCCCATATTTAGTTTTCTTTGCAGACTTATCACCCTAACACTCAGATCAAAGATTTAAATTTCAACCTAGTCAGTCTTGCAGCTGCAGGAGATGAAAGTTTTTCTAAAGATGCCATAAGGCCCTCTGCCTCTTACAGCATGACACAGGCTAACAATTGTCTAGAGCCTATAAATTTTTTTTTGGCAAGGCTTTGGATGATGTCAAAAGCAGTTACCCAACAACACAATCCTTATAATTATCATTGTTCCAACAATGCTCAAGTATAGAAGACACAAAGTTCTAAAACCATGTCATTCACCAGCACCTTAGCCTAAGTAAGAGGTGGAAGCTTTAACAACTGTAGTGCCACAGCATACCAGGGGTGGTTACTACAACCCTTCTCATGCCAGTTACCTTATTGTATATATTCTACAGCAATGTGACTCAAGGAGTCCGTGTACCAGCAGCACTGGCATTACCTGGGAGCTGGTTAGAAATGCATCATCTGAAGTCCAACCCAAGAGTATTGAAATTAAAATTGCATTTTACTGAACCCCCCAGGTAATTCTTATGATCATCAACATATGAGGAGTTTTTCTCTGCACTAAAACAGATCCTGAAGCAAAGGTAACATGCTGCTACTTTTTTTGGAGAGTACAATTCCAGTGAAACAAGAGAAGGGGGAGATGGAAACAGGCAGAGAGAAAAAAGGAAAGCAAATGCAAGAAGGTGCATCACCAATCCATAACTTCTCAAAAAAGCACAGGTTGGAAATTGGTTCACACAGTTATTTCTCCAGAGAAGTCCACATGGAACCATAACAATTTGGAACAATCTGTTGTTTGGAGGTTGGAAAGACAAAAGCGAGCAATTTATTTGCTGGTTCATTTCTATTTCCTGTCTTCCACTGGTTGAAGACTGCACCAAGAGGCATTAACTTCCCAGCACTTCTGGATATATTACCAGGCCCTTCCTATTAGACCATATCTGGGTGGAGCAGGCAAGAATTTTAAAGATGCGGCTCTTTTGTCTTCTGTTTTTCATAGTTTCTGGTAAGAAATCTGCTGTTATTCTTAGATTCTTAGACAATTTTTTTTTTCTGTTTCTCTGGTTGCCTACAAGATTTCTTCTTTGTCCTTGGCTTCCTGTAATTTGAATATAAATAGTTTATAATTCAATATTTTGTGTGTTTGTTTTTATCCTGCTTGATATCTGTGAGCTTCTTGGATCTGTTGATTGGAAACTGGTTAATTTGGGAAAATTCTTGACCATTATTTCTTTGAATACTTTTTCTGTCCCATTCACTCTCTCTTCTTCTGGTATTCCAATTAAACATCTGTTAGATTTCTGATATTGTCCCATAGATCTTGGATGCTCTGTTCTGTTTCTCTCTCCCCTCTTCTTTCTCCTTTTTCAGTTTGGGTAATTTATTTTTTATCAACTTATCTTCAGATACACTGATTCCTCCCTTGGCTGTATTGGTTCTACGGATACCTCAAGTAGGCATTGTAGTAGGCATTCTTCATCTCTCTAAAAGTGATTTTTCTCTAGAATTTGATTCTTTCCTGCAGTTTTTATCTCTCTCCGGATATTACTCATCTAATCATATATACTGTCCACCTTTTCCACTAGACCCTTTGATGTATTAGTAATAGATGTTTTAAATTTTCTGGCTGACAGTTCCAACACATGTGCTATATCTGAATCTAGTCTATTAATTGCTTTGTCTCTTGACATTGTGTTATTTTTTTTCTTGTTTCCGTGTATGCCTTGTAAATTTTGTTGAAAGTTGGATGTCTTGTGCAGGACAGTAGAGACCAAGGTAAACAGATTTTATGTATGAAAATAGGTATACTGTTCCTTCTGCTACTATGCCTTTGGTATGGGGGGGGGTGGCTCAGTCTAGTCAGAAATTTAAATGGGTCTGGGGGGGTGTTGATGCTATGGTTATTCTCAGTGCACCATGTTTCACATTCCCATAGAATTACTTTGGTTTATTGTTGTGGTTGGTTTGTCAGAGGGTTTTCCTCAGTATCTGCTCCTGTTGTTACTGTCTAGAAATGCAACTGATTTTTGTGTGGCTTTTTTCACTTAGCATAATGTTGTTAAGGTTCATTCATGTTGGAGCATGTATCAGTACTTCATTCCTTTTTATGACCCAATAACATTTCATTGTATGGATATACCACATTCTATTCATCAGTTGATGAATGTTTGGGTTGTTTCCACATTTTGGCTGTTATCAATAATGCTGCTATAAACATTCATATACAAGTTTCTGGATGGGCAAACATTTTCATTTCTCTTGGGTATATATCTAGGAGTGGATATGCTGAGTCATGTGTTAACGCTACATTTACTCACTTAAGGAACTGCCAGGCTGTTTTCCAAAGTGGCTGCACACTATTTTTCATTCCAGCAGTGTATGAGTGTTCCAGTTTCTCCACATCCTCACCATCACTTGTTACTACCTGACTTTTTAAATTCTAGCCATCCTAGTAGGTGTGAAATGGTATCTGTGTTTTTGATTTGCATTTTCCTGATGGCTAATGATATCAAGCATCTTTTCTTGTGCTTACTGGCCATTTATATACCTTCTCTGATGAAATGTCTATTCTGATTCTTTGCCCAGTTATTAATTGGGTTATCTATCTTTTTAGTATTGAGTTGAAGGAGTTCTTTATTCTAGATTCAAGCCCCTTATCAGATACATGATTTGCTAAATGTGCACAGAATTTTATTTGGCATGTTTGATAACACTCTGCATGATCACAGTCTCCTTTTGGACATATTTCCTGTATTCAGGTTAACTTTAAGCATGCTTTATAATTAAATCCTTCAAATTAAAAGCATCGGATATACATTCAGTATGATGCATTGCCTAATCAATATTTCTATTAGGTTTATAATACAGTACACAAGAGCACGTGGAGTTGTTATATTGCAGTGGTTTGTGTGTGGATGTTGGGGAGGAGAGCTGTGGAACTAGAGAGCCTGGGTCCTAACACTGGATCCACTATTTACTAGCTACAGTACTTAGGCTGTTACCTCACCTCACTAAGGCTTAATTTCCTTACCTGTAAAATGGGGCTCATGATAATATATACTACGTAATGATGCAATAATGATTAAACTAGGCTTATGTAGTAACAGCTTGACCATAATTTCAGGCAAAAACAGTGATAGCTATTATATATATTATTGTTATTATTATGTTTACTCTGTTCCAAATAATCAAAAGATTTTATGCTTATTATTTAATTTAATCCTCAGAAAGTTATATAAAGTTAATGTTATCATAAAAATATCTTCCTTTTCCTAATATGCAGACACAATCTTAAAATATTATTATATAATCATAAAATACCACATTCAATAACTACTGCCTACATAAGTATAATTACTGGATTAGAATATTTGTAAGACATTTGAATTTTATTTCTCAAAACCCTGGTTTGTTTATCTAGTCTTTTGGATTCACTGTTTAAACATAGTGTGACTTAAAGGAATAATTCATTTATTAAATACTTATTAAATTCTTTAGCAAACATTCACATTTTTATTTGAATAGATTTTTGTAGTCTTTCCTCAAACATGTTTTAGTGATTTATATTCACTCATCACATTAATGAAAGAAATGTTGAATGATTAATTTAAATGTTTATTTTTAAAAGTGACCAGAGGAAAACATTTCAGGAGATGGAAATTTTGGAACAGTACATATTTAAACAGAAAGAAGAAAAAGGCTTTGTGTGTATGGTATTAAAATCTACTGTCCCTGAAAACAGTCATCAAGTCTTTATATTTGCTCAATTTATAATTTATAGATGGCACTGGAGTGCCAATTATGAAAACATATTTGGGGGTGAGGCTGCTAGAATTTTGCATAGGCAGTTTTACTGTTGCCAGAAACATTAATTTACGTACAGGCTATTTTGCCTTTGATAAATAGTGTATATGCTCAGATTCAACATGATTTATTTGAGCACTAAACACAGAGGTGAATGCTATCACGTCATCAGTACATTATTTATTCCTGAGAACAATGCACAGAGGCAGGTTTTATTACTGCTCCTACTTACACAGAATAGGAAACAGAAGTTCAAAGAGACTGCATGTCTTGACAAAAATTCTTCAGCTTCAAATATTAAAGAAAAATCTATCCTATTGATTCTCCACCAGGGGTTGATGAAGTCTTAATTAGTGAGTAGAGTGGAAGTTTGGGTTTTTTGTTTTGTTTTGTTTTTGTTTTTGTCTTTCCAGATAGGAAACTCTCTCTCTTTCATCCACAAATAAATCTGATTATTTTCTCTTTCTGAAGTACTATGGTAGTAGTTCTGCAAGATTGGTCCTGGACCAGCAGTAGTACAGAATTACCTAGGAAGCTGTTAAGGATGCAAATGTCCCAGACCTACTGAACAAGCCCTGCAGATGACCCTGATGCGCACTGAGTTCTGAGAATCATCACTCTATAGAAACTGCTAAAAGGCCTCTGTCACTCTTAATCCCAAATCCACCACTGACCTGAGTCCTCATGAAACTTTCCTCTGTGGTGACATTTAATAGAATTCACCGCTATTTCAATCTTAAAACCATCTTATGTTGTTTTCTAGAACTTGTTTTTATCTGCTCACCCATTCTGAGACATCCTCACTACCTCTCCTCTTTATTCCTAAGTGAGAGGTCCTAAGTTCCTAAATTCTCTTTTCACCTCTGTTCATGCCTTTGATGGTTCATTTCATCATCTCCCAGAGACCCAAGCATCACGCATATACTGCTGACTATCAAAGTCCTATCTTCTCCTTGATCTTTCTATTAGTTGAATTATTTAGTCCCTTATGCAACATATATATTTGTCACTATGCAGTGGGCAAATGCAAGCACCATCTGTTGGGATACCACAGGAAAAAAAAAGATAAACATGGTCCCAAGATAATTAAAATTTGTAAATGACTGTAGAACATTAAACCTTGATGTTCTACAGGCCTTATCTCAATATGACCTGATTTATTAAAATCACCTTTCTCTGTAAACTTAATTTTCCTTTTGAATCAGATATCAGTTAAAAATATCATCAGTCTCATTGAAACTATCTAACTCCCTTTCCTTCCTCCTACATATACAACGAACCCTCCCTCCTCCTGTCTTCTCATTTCTTTAAAACCATGTCTCACAAGCATCACCCTCCCTCATGGCCAATGTCGTGGGTCCTATTCTGATCTATAATGTAGTAGATTGTAGTATATATTATGCTCCAGTACATTACTACCTTTTTTCTAGTATTTTTCCCATTCAATTTTTTTTCATAGTGTTGTCTGACTTATTTCTCTAATATTAGAGCTTTTTGTCACATCCTTGTTCTCCTTAAAAACACACAAACTAAAGTGGCTCCCAATTGCCCACAAAGGCCAAACTCTTAAATAAAATATTCAAATCCCTTCTAAATGTGCCTTCAGTTTCCCTTTCCAGCTACATGTTCCCAGCCTCCCTAGGCTACTTCCCCAACATGCCATCCACTGTCACTCTGCCATGGCTCTCCTGAGCTATGTCCCTATGCAGAGTGATTTTATCAACACTTCTTCTGGTAGTATTCCACATCAGGACCCAGCTCCAGTGTCATCTTTTCTATGAACCTTTCCTGCCATTCCTAACAATCTTGCTCTAAAACCAGACAAAATTAATAGCGCCCTTCTTTAAAACTCCTAAAATATTTTGTTGATGACACTAACATTGCCCTACTGGATTTTAAACAACTTGAGATCAAGGATTGTATTAGTTCATCTCTGGATGCTTGACATCCAGCTCAGTGCTTGGTACATTAGTAGGTGTTTAATAAACAGAGATGGAATTGAGCTAACCTAATTTTAATACTTTTGGCTTCCATGTTGCAGCCATCTGGAAGCAGAAAAATTTGAAGGAAAATTGTCCTACCTTCTAGATGCAGGCACACTGAATGCAGGAACAGGCAGAGCTGACAAGGAAAACAATCTTACAAGCACAGCCCTCATAAGCAGGGGGTTGTGGTCTCCTGGACGATGGCACACACAATCACAGCGCTTTGTGGTGATGCTTGCTCATCACAGAAGATTAAACCACATTTTAAACTCTCCACTTAAGGACTAGGGAAATAAGTGTTTTGTTAAATGTTTTAATAAAACTTATACTGCTAACTTTGGAGCCCAGCAAACAAATAAACACCATTTAAAATGATGGAAACTTCCTTCCTTCCCCCATGTGCGTCTGGTACTGCAGCTGGGGCTGATGTGGCCCGCTGAGCCCGTGAGAGAGAGGGACCGAGGCTCCGTCTGCCCTGCTGCTGTGCCTTACGGGGCCTGCCCTCCCAAGGCAGCCGACACACCAGCACCTAGCAATTATGTCCACATGCCAGGTCTTTTCCTTTCAGTCTTCCCAGAAGTGGTCACACCACCTCTGCTTATATTTCATTGTCCAGAACTTAGCAAATGACCACACCTTGCTGCAAGGAGGCTGAGAAGTGTAGTTTCTATTCCAAGGATCATGAGTCCAGCCAAAGACTGTGGGTTCTAATACTAAGGAACAATGAGAAACGGAGGTTGCGAGACAATCAGTATCCTCTTAAACAGTATTTTAGGCTTCTATTTTCTGAAGGATTCTCATATATGCGGTTTTACATTTTCATTCTCCAACAATGACCCATAAAGGAAGTCATCACTCTATGTGGAAGATTAGTGCCCCTCCCACATCTGTATGGCATTTACAAAGTGTCAAAGTAGAAAACAACTTTGAGACCATCCACTCCATTGAAAGTCTGTCCATTGTTTTCAGGTCATAAAGAGAGAAGATCAAAAATTGAGAATAAACACTTAAAAACTTGCAGTCACTTGGTATTTCTGTAACATACAAGCCCATGATCAGCAGCATACTCATCTCATTGAACAGAGTGTAAACCAGTTCGGGTGTCACCTAATTCACTTGGCAAGTCACATGTGGCACAAGCTGAGTGTCTGCCATGAACAGGACCATGTGTTAATCCAAAATGGGCTGACATTTAAAAAATAACCCTTCACAGAGTGTTTGAAGCACTGGTCTGTATCAGTTTAAGGTAAATGCTGGGGCCAGAACTTGGGATTCCTGACTTCTGGTTCAGCATTGGCTGCCTTGGTCCTTCACTGCTTTCAGAAGCTAACACTGATGTCCTCAGCCCACATCTCTGAGCACCTGAAGGACTCCAGGGCCATTCCCTAACCAGAGCTCCAAACCCACTGCGGGTGCTTCTAAAATCTGATTGGGTTCTCTGTGTCTGAACTCTGGTGTTCACGAGATGGGTTCTAAAGGTTGTTTCACCCCCAGCACTCGCCTCCACTGCCACCTTACCCACAACACCATTCGGGATCCTGCTCCAAACTGAATGAACTACAGAAAACCATGAGCCTAACTCTCATCCAGCTCTGAAAATCTCCACTGGCTAAGTGCCACGGCTGCCATGCTCCCCCCTTCCTTCACAAACACACACACACACGGATGGCAAAAGCAATTTCGATGCAACCCACTCTCATTTGAATCAATGGTCACCCTTTACTGATCTGACTAGGTTGCTGAATGACTGATTCACTGAGTTATTGTTGAAGTTTTTCAAAAGATTAGTTATGGTGATTGTTCATACCAACAGTTTTCACAGATGATTGGATAGGGCAGTTCACTTATCAATTTCCCATGTGATTCACATTTCAGATGCTGAAGCATCTGGGACTGAGCATTTAAGATGTGGCTGGATGAGCTTTCCTTTAAACACACTTCACAGCCTTCTCTATTTCTGCAGGGGTATGCCCTGCCCCTGCCCCTGCCCCTGCCCCTACTTCTGCTGGTGAAAAGGCTCTTTACAAAACCTTCTCCACCTAGTAAAAGATATATACCTGATGGCTTCCTGCTATTGGTAATTTGGCAAATTGATGTTCAGAGAACTCACCTGGAGCCTCCACCAAGTGTCACATCCTACTGTACTTAAATTATCTTTCCATTCACATAGTAGATGATTTTAGCAGCTGGAAGTGAACTTTTCGGGGAAAAATGGTCGTCACCAAAATTACTGTTTTTACATATACTTATGGTGCCAAATAGCATGCCAAGAAACAATCACCGCCACGCCACCTCCACAAGTGCTGTTTCCTGTGGGATTCTTTCCTTGTGCTGCAGCGAAGAGTCACAACAGTTTGTGCCTGGATGTGGGGCTGGGAAGATACCTGTATGTGGCCTTTTACTATTTTTAAGCACTTTCAAATACACTGTCTCATCTAATCCACACAATCCGTTAATGTGTTTGCCAGGGTCCACATTAACTTTATTTTTTGGTTGAGGAAACGGAGGCTCATAAAAGTTAAAGAACTTCCCTCAAAGTCGTACAGGCAGTAAGTTAAAGGGTCTGCACCAGAAACAACCTCTCAACCCTTATTCCTTCACTTACCCTTGACTCCTATGGACATTTTGAAATATTTATGTGTAAAAGAATATCAGCCAGATATTTTCACCTTCATTTCTTTTAGGTATTATCATTGGTTTGCCTCTGACTATGCTTTCCTGGCCCTACTAATATAATTAACTTACTTTTGATTTTTCACACAGTTCGTTAAGCTATAAACTCTTGAAGGTGCAGGCCAGGTCTTCCCCATGGTCAGTATAGTTCATGGCGTATGTCCCCTGGCACTCCATGGGTCCTCATTTAGTTCCTCTCTTTGGCCAGAGCCTTTCTTGGGAGCTTCGAATATGGCCAGGGAACATTAACCAATCAAGCAGTTTCTAAGGTTCTCGCAGGACTTCTAAGACCTCCTCACAAACCAACTCGGGAGTGAGAATAATAAGTCAGGCTATTTTAAATAATAAATGCAACTATATTTCTGAGAACAGACTATGCAAAGGTTTCTCTGGTCTCTTTGAGAACTAGAACTGCAGATCAATGTGCAATGTCCATCATCTCTCCTAAAAACAGGAGATTTTGCATTTTCTTCTCTTAGCTATTTGTCTCATCTGGAAAATGTGAGCATACTGGTGTTGAACCAACAATCCTAAATGGTATTACAATATACTGTTCAGTGAGAAAGTAAAATGCAAGAGTGCGTTGGGAAAAGAACTTAACAAGAAGGCTGCAGCCACTCTAGAAGTGTAAAACTCCATCCACGGGGGAGTTGGGACACTAAAACTTCCATCAAAGCACATGAAAATGACATCAGTGGTCTCTTATCCCCCCATAAACAAACCAGATCTGCGCAAGGATGTTCGAGCAGCATCGGCCCTTGTCAAACCCATAACAAAGTTTGACATCTGTTAAATCATTAAAGGTACAAATAAAATGCTCACCAAGACAGAGGAGGAAGGGAGAGTGCTGATAGCATGTATTAAGACTGCAAGTAAAAGGCCAGAAAAGACATGATTAATTCCTGGATTTTGGAATATCACTATAGCTTATTGGCTAAACCGTCCCAGGTTCCAAGTCACTGGAAACTACTCTGGCAATAAAAACACTATGGAGATCTGTAATAGATGGATTTAGGGCTTTTAACACTGATACAGCTGTTTCCACAATATATGGAGATCCTTTGGCTCTTCACATCCTCATCTTCCTCCAGACACCTTGTTTCAATTCCATGGAATGTGATTCTCCCTGACCTCAAAGGGAACTTTGTCCTTGAATCAGCTCTGTAAGAGCAAAAACCAATTATTGGCTTATAGTACTCATCTTAATTTCCATAGCTGATTAAACAGTGCGTTCTATTTTCTCTGTCCTTTGAGTCTGGGGCATACTAGCTTTGCAAGTTCCCTTGAACAGAGAAGAGTGGAGCTTCCCTTCAAAACTTGTGAAAGAGAAAAAGCTAGGTAATCATCAAATTGTTCTATTTCCATCTTCCTGGGAAAAAAAGAAATATTATATGCCCTAGATTCCTTTGTAGGTATGTGAGGCTTTGGGATTGATTTCTCATCAACAGAACGTGAACAGAAGTCATCAGCGTCACTTCCATGCTGAGTTATTTAAGAACAGGTGTGCTTTCCCCATACACTCTCTCTTCCTTTTCCACAGCAGACTTGGAAGTCAAGTTCCAAAGGGCATAGCTACAAGGAGGAGTCATCCTGGGTCCTTGAGTCACCAACTGGAGAAAAGATGCCACCTGACCCACATGGGGTTCTTAAGTGAGAAGCAAATTAGTACTGGGTGATTCCACTGTTATTCAATGATTGTTTGATACTGCAGCTAGCATTAATTTTCATGACAAATGAATAACTTAGAAAGTTGAAACTTTCTAAAACAAATAAACTTGAGACTTAGAAATGCACCATAAATGGACAGGGGTGAATGTGCATCCAACTCAAGGAAACCCAACTGGCCTGAAGGGGACAGTGACCAGCCTACCTATGTGGGCACATGGGGAAGTCCTGCAGCTGCCAGGAGAGGTACATAGGAAGTACCATTCCACACCCTTGGATCGGCCAGAAGAGGGGGCCTTTAGGAGGAATGGCCAGAGTGCATGAGCTCACGTTTATGGCTGTGTGGGGTGAAACTGGGGAAGGAAGAAGCAGGAGAACCCACAGCAGGAGGAAAGGCAAGCAATCTGGACCATCCCAGCCCAACTCCACACACGCAAGAAGGAAGCACTTTAGCAGGGCCTCCAACGCATAAGACCCACGCGTGTATGCAGGCCCAGCAATGGGAAGCTGGGGAGACACTGGAGATAGTATCCATAACCAAGGCAACAGGCAAGTTCAGCAAATTGGTGGCAGCCAGCAACAGCGGCCAAAGCTCCAGAAGCACGAGTCTTCCCGGGAGGAAGCGCAGGAAAGCTGCAGCAGCCGGCCCTGGCTGAGGTTCTGGCTGGGCCACAGCGTGAAGGGCTGCTTGGAGGAGCTCCAGGTTGAGGTGAGCACACAGGACTGCGGGAAGGGCAGGGCTGCAGACCCTATGAGTCAACTGATAGAGGAAGCAAGGGAATGCCTTTTTATGAGAATTCACTATATCCTTCTCCCACCAGGACTATTCTAGAAAAGTCTACTGGTTCTGCCTGCAGCTTTATTCTGGAATCCATTAAAACCAGGAGAGGAATTCAGACGCATACACTACAACAGAGTACAGCTGTCCTCTCATTCCTTCTTTCCTTTCCTCTGAGAGAGTCTCAGGGAGCTGGCAAATGTGGCCATGAAAACCATGCAGGTAGGCCTCTCTGAACCCATCTCAGGACCAGATGGACCCCACTGCTGGCTGCACACCACATGGCTCCATAGCCACCATCTACCTTATCAGGTGGAAAAATTCCATCACAAAAAGCCATCATAAAGCGTGCTTCCCTTCCGCCATATTCCCTAAGTGCATTCACTAAGGAAAGGAACCGGATGTTTATTCTGGATAGCTTGGCCTGTACTCCACAGACAAGCACAAGCCTGCCTGGGTGCACCCTGGATGACTTGGAGACAAGACAGCAGGACTTGAGAGAGAAAGAGGCCTACATGTGCCAGTTCCCTCAAAGCTTAGTGGCCTCCACCACACACGGAAGAGTGCTAGCCTGCCCTCTTTTACACCAAAATTAGTGGAGGTTATGAATGAAAGGTCAGATTTTATTCACTCGAAATTATACGTTGAGTACAGCTGTGCGAAAACACTCGGTGAGCCCCTCTGGGGCCACATTGCAGATACTGTTCCTGCACTCATGAGGCTAGTGCTCTAACAGAGAAGAAAAGAAATGGCTTCCCATCATTTTAATGTAAGGTAGGATGTTACATGCCTAAAAGAGGGAGAAATAAAATGAAATGCGGGATAATTCAAAGGAGGATGTGGCTATTCTCAGCTGGAAAGTGCATGTGGGACCATAAAATGTTGGTGCTGCATGGCACCACGGAGCTCACCTCATCTGAACACTTCAGGTGGGAGCCAAAGGGGCTAGATGGTTACATGCAGCCAGTGACAGAGCCACAGGGCCGGCATCGGCTCTCTTCTGACCGCGGGCCTTTGCCCGTCCTGCTGCGTCATGCTGTTTCTTGGCATCTTAGTCATGGGGCTACTTCAACCTGAAACAAATTCTCTGCCATTCTAAGTCCAGGCAATCAGTGCATAAACACCATGATGTTTATGACCTTGGGATGCTTATAATCTAGGAGAATAGGTCAAACATGCATATATACATCTCTATTCTTTTCTAAGATACAACTAACCTTGGAAAATACAATACAGATACTTAAGACACACTAGGTTTGTATTTAACCCATTACTAACCTGCAGGCTTTAGCAGGAGAAAGGTGAGAGTGTAGTGAGTACTGAGCAGGTGAGAGAGGGAAGAAGGAAGAGGGACAAAAAGAGAGGACCTCTTGGAGGCCAACTGCCTGGACAGTCTTAAGTGGTGGGTCCAGACCAGAGAACCTGTCTCCATAAAACCTAGAACCACTGATGGATTCTTAGCAAGTGCTCAGTTTAGAAGCTCTACACAGTAAGAGGCAGGAGGAGGGAAGATGAGGGAAAGAAGAATGTCACCTTGTATTTAGCTCCTGCCCCAACCCTCAATACTTGAGTTTACTGACTTTCTCTAGTGACCTGTAAAACCACTGTTCTCCCGTCCCCTCCAAAATAATACTCAGAGATATATCTACCTTCTCTTGGAACTCACTCATGCCATGACTTACCTCATCATCAGGGTGATCCAGACAGCTGCTACCCTTGCTAGTGACTAGGAGTGGACCTGCAACCTCAGGGATTGACCCACTTTTAAATATCTGCTGGTTTAAGACAAGGTTCATCTTACCAATACTATCTTCTCTCTCCAGAAACGTAACTACCTCGGGCTAGGAGGGAGGGCAAAGGAGCTCAAAGACCTTACCCATCTAACTGCACTGACAGGTCTTCCTGTCCAGACTTTGGCACTCTCACTTGGTCTAAGGCCCAAAAGTAGAAGTGCCATTGAATGCTGTGTAGCTGTGGAAAAGGAGAAAGGAAACTAACATTTATGTTATGCTAATGACAATTAAAAACAACAATTACAGCCTAACACTTACAAAAAGTCCCTTAGAGTGAGGCTCTGGAATATCCTCTCTATAAGCCTATGGGATAGATGGTGTCTGCCTTGTAAAGAAAACTGAGTCTCAGAGAGAGAGATTAAGTGCCTTGTGAAGGGTTAGAACAGAACCCTAAGTCAGAAACTAGCACTGAATTGAGATCTCTCTGATTCCAAAGTTCTTTTCAGACAGAAAACTGCCTCTGTGAAGAGAAACAACTTTAGCCTAACTGTAATAAAGTAAAAATAACCCAAGAAGAGTATCTGAGTGTTTTGGGCTGTTGGGGGTGGGGAGGGCAGTTAATCTCCCAAATCGAGCAGCACATAAAACACACCATTGCTGCTGCTAATAACATCCCCATCACCATCATCATCACCACTTTAGGTAATGTGTTGCTTACTATACGGAACTGATTAATTTTCTTCTTGTGCACCATGAGGATCTTGCTTTGCTTTTTACTCTTGTTGCTAGGAAGCTCAGAGACAAATTTAAAGTTCCTCTTTAATAACTGTCTAGTACTCCACATGCATGTCAGAGTTCTTATTTTCTTCTCATCTTGACCCTGGATTGTGATTTCTATTTTACCTGGTTCAAGTTTTTGCTCACCATTTATATATTTATTCATTATAAATAATCTCATGAGACTCCTCGAAACTTTAGTGGAATAAGATAAGGTATGCATGCCATTAATTACAAAAATAATTTACCTGGGTAAAGCTTTCATCTGTAGCATCACACAGATTCTTTAGTCCTTTGAATTCTATTGCTAAAATATCTTAAAAAAAAAATCAAGACACCATCTGGTGCCTTTGGAAAGACAGAAGTAATCAGGTCTTTGATCTGCTCTGCACATGTACTGAGGGAGAGAGGACCAAATCTCCCTGACACAGACAATCATTTGCTTTATTAAACAAGTGTCTTGTATTACACACAGAGAGCAGTGCATCATGTGGATGCACAAGGAGAAATTATGATGAAAAGTAGATACTGAGCATACTGAGTACTCTGGGTTTTGAAACATTAACATCACAGCTGTTTCTAATAATTTTTCTCTAACTGCAAGCTTTTTTTCCATAACATGTACTAATGTAACTGTAACTGCCCCAAAATGTTTTTCATTTTTTCAAATGAAGTCTTCTTAGAAATAACCATGCAACTGAGCGCCCATGACCACGTTAGTTCACTACCCCCTACACAGGTTATTTTGTATTCATTTTTTGGGTCTGCTGTGATTGAGGACGGGACAGTTTGCAACAGCTGACCTACTTATAAACTTGTGAAACGCGCCTTCCTAAACAACAAAACAGAACAAACAACAGAAACCAAAGAGAACCTCACTAACGAGAAGTCACGAAAGCTGATCGGACGAGTGCCCTGTGGTTTTAAGTGGAAATGACAACGGGGAAGAAACTCATTCCTTGGCCATTATCTGGGGCATTGATAATGGCAGCGGCTCACGGGAACTGGCTAGGAACTATTCGCCAGCAGGCCCAGGGCTTGGGTAAATTTAAGTCTGTTTTTGTTTTTGTTTTTTAAGTTTTGTTTGTTTTTGAGGGTTCTTTGGTTTATACCATGAAAACTCAGGTTAACCTGAACTCAAGTGCAAAAAACAAACAAAAAAACACAAAAAACCAAAACCAAACCAAACAAAAAACCCAAACCATGTATCAGTATTTCTTTCAGGATCCTCCTTTTAATTACCTTTTAATTTTCGATTGTTTCCCTCTCTCCACGTGCATGCTTCCTTTTCTAGGTGGTTTTATAGTTTTGTAAAGATTGAGAGACTTCTTCCTTTGAGACTCTTCGCGGAGTTTGACCGTCAGAGGTCAATGCCTCCTCTGGGGTGGGTTTTCCTGCGAGACTCAAGGTCGCCTCCACCGCATCTGCAGATCAGGACAACCTACAGGACTTTCCTTTCAGCCTGGGTTCTGTCGGTGCTCAGCTCCTGCTGGGGCCTGGGGTTCCGGAATCTCCCAAGGCTGCTGTCCTCGGGGAGGTGGAGGGGTTGGCGTGGAGCTGAGGGCAGGGGGACAAGTACAGGCCTACCTCTGGGCTGTGCAGCCGACAGTCACAAGGGCACCACGTGCCCCCGCCTGAAGGGTAGCGGCTCCGCGGAGACTAAAGGACCACGAGACCCCTTCTTCTGGGAGGTCGCAAGCCGGGACCTGAACTACTCAAACCCACCACCCCGAATCGGGGCGCGCTGTGAACAGCCACCCAGCGGGATAGCTGACAGTCTCTGCCAACTCCCATCACTTCACCACCTCCCGGCGGGAGATCCTGGCAACGATGATGATCTCCCTTGTAACACCAAAGAGGTTTAAGGCAAGGCCGTGGCCAGGTTCCCGAAACAAATACGTGCGGAATCGCGACAGAAGCGGAGCTCAGCCTACTTCTCCCATCTCCGAATATGGGCGAAGGCTGAGGCCAGAGGCCGGGGTGGATTCGGGTTTACGCCCTCGAGGGAGGAAGCGGTGGGCGGCAGGGATGCCGAGGTCAGCGAGGGCCCCTGGACCAATGGGCCAAACGCGAGAGGGCCTGCGCCACGGGGCATCGGAGCCACAAGGAGACCGGGCTCTCCGGGATGCGGCCGCCGGACCTCAGCAGCGGACGCGGTGGGCGCCCAACTCCCGGGCAGAGAAGCGGGCCCGCGCCACCCAGGAAGTAGAGCTCCCCGCGGGAGTCCTTAGGTTTTCACTCACTTTGCTTTTTAAGACATTTTTACAAGGAGAGTCTTCATTCGGAGTTACAGAAAACAAATATTGCTCCCCCTGGCCACTCCAGGCCCGCCCCATCTCCCGCGGCTACCGGGACCGCCGGGCCGCGGCGCTCCCGCAGGCTCACGCACGCCCACGCACGCACACATGCGCACGCTCCGCGCACGCTGTGTCCGGGCTGTGTCGCCGCTCCGGCGGTCCTGGCAGGGTTGTGCGATCCCAGGGGCCTGGGGATGTTTCCTGAGGGTTTTGATGATCCTTATTATTAGTTCCCCTTGGAGGAGGCAGGCGCCGCGCCAAGCGAGTGGCGCGCGTGGGCCAGGACAGCGCTGCTAGCGGAGGCGCAGGCGCGGCGCGGGCGCCCACGCTGATCAATAACCCTCAGCGGGCTCTGAACTGCAGGGGGCTGAGAGGCCTTTTCGAGCGAGCGGCCCCGGGAGATGATGTATTTATTCTTAGCACTTACTGTGCACTTAGCACCGAGAGGGCTGCTCCTTGCCCTTAGCAACCAAAACCCGCGGCTCCGCAGCCCTGACTCCCTGTAGCCGCAGAGCGCGAGTCCGCCCGGCGGGGCGAGATCTTAGTCTTGCTCTTTCCAACAGGTGGCGGGAGCCGGCGGCGACCTACCGGGACACCTTTTGCCCTGCCTGACCCACGTCTTCTGGGTGTTGCGGCCGTCCACCTGGCTACGGAGGAGGAGGCGAGGAGGAGGCTTGGGCACTGGGGAGTGAATATGCAGGCGGGCTCTGGACTTAAAGCAGTTCAGCGCCGACGCAGAGAGCTTTCCAGGGCGCCTTTTTTTGATTTTCCGTAAAAAAAGGAGTTTAATTAATAACTGAAACGAATCTTCCTTTCAAGTGATTTGAGCAATCAGAGAAACTGCTCCGGGATCCAGGGATGGTAAGGGGTTGTTACCCTTTGCCTTCTCCCCCCCCCCCCCCCCCCCGTTTGCCTTCCTAGTCCTCTTGATTTCATTCACACACAACCCACTGGAGAAGTCTCAGTGATAAATTAGGGAGTCGCTTAGGCGTGGCCATGCCTTTCTTCCCAAACATGCCCTTTCCTCGGATGACTCTGAACTCGGATTCGAATCCGATTCCCGCTCGGATTCCCGTGGCCAAGCCCCACTCACTCCAGCCAGGCGAGCCCAGAGGCGGCTGGAAAATCGCGGCTGCAGCGGGCGCGGGGTTTCGGAGCGCGATGCTTCTTGAAGCCCGCCGTGATGCTGATTTATGCTCCAGCGGCTCGCGAGAACCCCAACGCTTTGGCTGGGTTAATTTTTGTCAATTGTTCCTCATCGCAACGAGATACTTTGCAGCTTGAGGCGAGTTTTATTTATCACCCTGCGCATTTGAAATACAGTCAGACATAAAAATAACTGACTCTGGGACTCTGGCGCAATATTGGAGCCGTCGGGGAATAATTTGGCTAACTGACTTGGACATTTCACCTTCTAAACAGAAATGCAACTCTCAGTCAAACTGTAAATCAGATTGTCTTCGGCAATGGAAAAAAAAAACACAACATTAAACCCAGAAGGGAACGGAAACAAAATGAAAGAAAACGCAGATATTGACAAAAGCAAAACGAGCTCAGAAAACCCAGACTGGATTTTAATTTTAGATGTGGAACCTAATCGAGAATGTGAATTCCTAAATGTTTTACCAGTCGGATCCGCCTTAAGGATTCTTGGGTGCTCCTGGAAACTGGACTGATTTCTTTCTTTTTACTGTCACTACTTTGGCGGGGAGGTGGGGCTGTGTCCTTTGAAACCTAATTGTAAATGTTAACGAGAATGGTCTGGGCAGCACAGTGTGGGAGCACTGGGAGCGACCTAAAACTTGGAAAAGAAGGAAATAAGAAATTTCCCTGGCACTTTTCTTGTTCCCAAATTTCTGAGAATAAGTAGAAAAGAATCTGATAGTCTTTTCTGTGCCTCAGGCATTCCTCTCCCCCAGCGTTCTGGAATCCCCCAATAATAGAAGTTCAGTTTCTTATCGCCCCATATAGATCGAGTGGTCAAAAGTCTGGCCAGCACTGGCCTTTAGTAAGGCCGGAACTGGAAAACAGAAAACCCACACAGGCGACCACTCAACAATTGATCACTTAGGGGAACTCAAAATGCAGCTAAACAGAAGTTCTGACTGGGGAGGGAGCATCTGCTGTTGTTTTTGCATTATTTCACACAACCCTCCCCCCCACTTCCCACCCCTAAAGTAAATTTCTAGCACCACAAAGCAGAGATCAGCCTTGCCCGTTTCCCTCCGTTTCCAGCACGGAAATCTGAAGGCAGTTTTCTTAACGTGAACCCATAGCGACCTTAAATGTAGGCACCTGACCCACTCTTAGGGTATTAAACAAGTATATATTTGTTTAAACTCCTTTTTTGACCAAGACCATTTACCTAACTTGCTTCTAACATTTCTCCAAATAAACTGAAACAGGAGAGCTGTGACTCTTAAAATCCACAAATTAAAATTAAGTTTAAAGATACCACAGAGAATTTCAGGTAGAAAATTGGAGGAATTATTTTAAAATAGCTTTGAAAGTTTAAGAGGAGATAGCTTGGTAGTTGATAGTGCTTGGTGTCTATACCAAACACATAATATTAAATTACGATTGCAATCAAAACATGGTTTCAAAGGCGTTAAATGAAATAAAATTAAATCTAATGTTTTATGGGGGAAAGATTGGCAAGTAGTTGGAAATTTTTCTCAAAAGCAAATTAAATAAGTGCGGTTTTGACATTTGCATGATCCAGTTCTTAATCTGCTAGTTTTTATATCCATCCCAAGCTAGTTTTGCTCAAATTGATCTCTGCTTCTTCGGAGCGGGATCTCAGTCAATGTAGCATGCTCTGCGGACAGGTAACTCCTGTGTTGTGAATAATCCTTTGCCAATAGATGGTCTGATGTTCTTTTCAGTATAACCAGCTGGGAAATTTAAAGAAAAAAATTTGTCTCTCTACATATTTATTTTTATTTGTTGTTTTTTCTTTATTTCTAACACATCAAGATGAGTTCTTTCTCTTAGAAACACAAACCACAGGTATCCCCTAAAAAAGTATATTTCAAAAATTAAATCTACGGATGTAATACATACTGTGAACCCTATAAAATGCGTTTACAATGCTGACTTAAAGAAAGAAATTTATAACTTTCATATGTACCTTCCTTTTGCAATAGGCAACTGCCATATGTTTCCGACTTCCATAATTCAGTTTTTCCTGGACATCTGTAGCAGGTAGTGAGTGCTTCTTAAAGTACATTTTATGTAATTTGAGAAGGAACCCGCACCAAAGACTAAAGGTTAACATAAAAAAGCACAAGTTTTTCTAGAAATGCTAGTTATTCAAAATTTACATCACATATTGTGAATGGCCTGAGATAGATTTCCCCCCCCCTCCCTCTTTCTTCTTGAGACCAATTTTGGAAATGCAGTATTGTGTTTGCTGAGGATTCTTTACAAGCAGCATTTTCAAAATGTCTAAATGTTTTGGTAGAGTTCCTATTGCTATTTCTATTCTTCAGCCTTTTGCCTGAAGCTTCTCATTTGGTGTTTCCTGAAAACTCAGCCTGGAAGTGTATTCCAGTAAGATTCTTTTATTTGAGACAAATTTTACTGTTTTTATATCAAAAAAGGGGAACATTAAACTCTTCCATTTTTTTTTACCCATCTTGATGGTTCATGATACACTCATTAGATGGAATAGTTCACACAATTAAAAGTGAAAACAAAACAAAACCAAAAGTAATGTAGAGAAGTCAGAACTTGTTCTTAATTTTTTTTCCCCATGTGTTTAAATTCTGGGTTCATTCTCAATGCTAACACTATTTTTCAATATCTCACTTCTTTTTGTGCTGTTTCAGTGCTAGCTTTAAATTAATCTGTTGAAAGTCCTTTCATTCAGCTGGACCTGAAATGCCTCATCCAGTAAAAAAATGTGAATAAATAGCAGCCACATTCTTTATTGTTTGTACTTTCAGCAGATTATATAAATGTGTGCACAATTTCTACCGTTTAACAACTGTGGGTATCTAAAGATGTGAAACGGGAGAAAAGGGTCCACTTTACCATAATAATTTGTAAAAAAGCTAAATAGTATACCCAGTGATTCTTAAATGGATCCTAAACAGAGACTCACTTTCCTTTTCAACTCATTTTATTAAGCCAGCAGACTCCAGATAATCTTTGTTTATGGGAAAAATAGCATTAAATATTTAATTCAAAGACTGTGAAGCCGTATTTTTAAATATCAATTCAAACATCATTTTATAAAACATAAGTTATTAAAATGCCCCTTAGCTATTTAGAAAATATTTTTTATTTCCTCACTCACTGCCTCAGTTTTATTTATGTCCAGGTCGACCTGTTGCAGTATTGGCATCATCAATGTCCAGTAACTATCCATCTTTGGGTATTTAGTTACATCTGGGCGTTAATTTCACGACCTCCTTCAAGCCGTTTTCTATTTGGATCAGGCATTAGTGATAGAGACACGTGTGGCCTTCTTGGAACTTTCTGTTATTAACCCCTTACTGTAGTAGGGTCGTCGGAGGAGTGTGGGTCAATGAATGAGGAAGTGAAGGGGGCGGTTTTTCACGCATCTGGTGAAAAATAATTCCAGCATCGTCTGGAGGTAGAGGACTCTGCTGGAAATCAGACGTGAGTGAGGAAGCTCGTTCGCCCAGTCGAGTGAGTTTTCTTCCGAATATATCACTGGTTCATTACGTCCTCACTGCCCCTTGACTTGGTGGATCATAAGCCCCAGTGCTCCCTTCTTTCGCTTCCCCAAATTGGAGAACTTGGAGGTGGGAGAGAGGGAGTAGTAATGACAAGCTTACCTTAAGAGTATACTCCGTCTGCTCTCCCCAAATCTTGCACCTTTCCCAAGCCCTATGAGAAATGAGCATTGAAAAATCAACACTAGAAGGAATCTCTCTGGGCCCCAAGCTGAGTTTGGGTGCTCAGGAGCCACACAAAGTGCACTTTGGTAGGCTGCGCGATTTCTTTCCTAGCAAGACGGGTCTCAGCTGATCAGAATACGTAAGAGACTGGTGGTTGGAAGAAGAGAATGGTAAACAATCGCTAACACATGGGGTGGTGCTATCTGTGCGTGCAAAACGCGACAGAAGCTAGCCGCCGAGGAATTTCAGTTCTGGATCGCTTTCTCCACCGGGCCTGGAGAAAGGGTTTGCAGATGCAGCGGGAGCCCCGGAAGGAAGGAGGCCTGCTAGAGCACGGCCATCCAGCCCCCGGCCGCCTGAATTTACTCCCGTAGCCTTTGTAAATGTATACAGGTTTTAACTTACTATTTTCACTAACCCAGATCAAAAGGAGAGGCGATAAGAGCTAGTGCAGAGAAGAAAGAGTGGGAAAAGGGAAGGGAAGGAAGCGAGGAGAGAGGGAGCCGCAGCACGCGAGTAAGGTGCTGCCGGGTAACCCCAGGGGGCTCTGATGTCTACGCCCTCAATTAGGTTGCGGCTTCTTTCCAAATTAAGTTACAAATTAAGGCAGCCAATTAGTAGACCCCGCCTTGGTGCTAGTATTGGGCCCTTGCTCGCCCCTACTCTCCCGTCTATTTCTGTATTTCTTGTTAGGTTAATCTTTTAGCTAATAATAAACTTTTTTTTTTCAATCCATGGGAAAGAAGTCCAGATCCTGACTGTTTGGGAATTCAGGGACCACCTGATGAGCCTCGAGTTCAAGGGCCAACAACAGACTCTCTTGTGTGCCAGGGCTCACCTCCTGTGTCAGGTCTTGAGTGTGGGAAAATAAACGTAAGGGTTAGACACTCTTCTGGCGATTGTCAAGTGCAAAAGGAAACCAAACAAAAACAAAAACAAACAAAAAACAAAAAACAAAAACAAAACAACAACAACAAAAGGGGGTGGGGAGTCTAATCTAGAAAATGATATCCTGATACATAGAATTTTAAAATTTAGATTTAAATTGTTTATAAATATAATACAAGTAGCTATGTCAGGTAAGCGGAAATAGCAAGCTCTCTCCAAACACACACACACACAGACACACATTACATTATATAGCATAAACAGACTCTAGGCTGAGAAAGCACAGCGGGAACCGACAAAGAAAATGCGCTTAAAAAACTTTCAAGAACTGCCCAATTTTAAACTACACCACAAAAAAAAAAAAAAAAAAAAAAAAGAAAAAGAAAATGAGGAGGAACCGACTGTGCTTTCCAACGCCCACCTCCCTTCTCCGTTAGCTTTGCTATCTGGCTGGATACGGATTCCAGCATACCATTCGCAAAGTTCTTGTGTCCTTCCCTCTCCCCTCACCTCCACCCCTCTAAGTTCCTGAGGCAGACCAACTTTGATAATGCTCTCTGGATAACTTTCATTTGAAATAGAGCTAGGCTATTCTTGCTAGAGACCTGACAGCTTGATTCCATTTTAATCGTTTTCTTAACATAGCTCATATTCGGAACAGATATTTTTCTCTCTTAAAGTGACAAGACGCAAAGGCTTCCGCGGTACACATGCCCCGCAACTCGTGTTTACACACACGCAGGTGCACACACGCGTATCCACGCACAGATGCACCTACAGACACGTGCACATACACACCGCCAGTTCTTCTCCCGCCAGTTCGCACCCTGTCCCCGCTTCCTTTGCTTTCCTGACTCGTAAAGTACAAGGCCCTGGCTGGGCTCCGGCACGCGCATGCCACGCTTTTGATAAAGCGCCTTATTAGGGTGATGGCTTCGCCAGCACTCCGAAGGCCGAGACTCTGCCAGTACGCCAATCCCGCCTTCCTTCCCGCCCGCGCCGGGAGACGCTCGGGGCACCCCTCTCGGGATGAAAGGTCAGGCTACGCTGAGGTCTGCGCCCTTCTTCTTTGCGGGGTCAGGAGCAGCTGGTCCCGCTGGGTCCTGAGTCTGAGCCGGATTCAACGCGAACCCAAGGTGGAGAGCGGCGGTGCGGCTCTCTCTCTGTGGTCACAAAGTCCAGCCTGGACCTGGACTAAAGAGACCAGCGCCTTGGCCCTGTCCCGGGCATCCTGGATCATTTCTAAGGGCCACGTTCTATTTGACATCCTGATGTCTGTAAGGCCCGGCTTTCCAGCTTGTCTATGTGGACACAAGTCCCAGTTGTCCGCCGTCCTGCGGTCTGCGCCCCTCGGTGTTCAGAGTAAAGGAGAAAGAAGTGGTGGAGGGATATAGGAAGCCTTGTGGGCTGTCTGACTGTCAAGAGCGCCTTGCAGGCCCCTGTCGTCCCTTCTAAATCAGTTTGAGCTCCGGGGCATAGTTCGACAAGAACCCGTCTACAAAGCAGGCTTCGCGTCTGGAAAACTGCTACCGTCCCTGGCGGCCTCGGGTTTCTCCGGAGGAACCTCTCCTTCTTCCCCTTCGGCAGGACCCGAAAAGGCCTGAGGGTCTCAGCAAGTCCACCCCTGGGCCTCAGCGCCTCCAAGTCTCCAAGGCAGCTCGGAAGAACATCGGGTCTCTCCTTCTTGGGGTCACCGAGAGCCTGGGCCTGGAGCGGGGCTCTCGGTTCCCGCGAGTTGCGGGTGCTGGCTTCAGACGCCCTAGCCGCGCGGAGCTCCGCGCGCAGCCTCCTGCCACGTCTGCAGCCCTCCCTCCACGGTATCCCCCTCCCCATTCCCAGCCCAAGCCCTCTAGGCGGCCTCTTCGCTCTCCTAGGCTCGCTCCCGTCTTCGAGCAGGCTTCAGAAACCCGGTTTGCTCTTACGTTTAAGGTTACTCTACCCGCCTAGGGCGCCGCCGAGTTTGGAGGCCCTCCGGGGTCCGTTCAGCTCCAGACCTTTAGCCTAGCCTTCTTTTACAAATGGAAAACAACTCTTCCAGGTTGAGTTTCCCAAGCGTTTGAAAGAGGCCTCCTGTGAAGGTTGTTAGGGAGTTGTTTTTTGACGCTGAGGCTCCCGGACCCGCCCGGCGGCGAGTACGTGGATGCCTCTGAGCACCGCCAGCTCAGGTTCCCGGTCTTCTGCTTGCCCCTGAGGAACCGCGAGTTCCCCTGGAGCTGCGGCAGAAAGATCGCAGTGTGAAGCTATTGTCTGAATCACTGTACTGAAAGCTTAGAGAGAATTCAGAGATAATGGGGCAGCCCAACAGTGTGGAGGCCGAACTGAGCGAGGGAGAGAAATAAAGCAATCCTTTGTCGTGAATTTTATACCAAAGACTTAAGACTAATAAGTACTATGAATTTTATTCTAAAAGAGACTACATACACCACATCCATTTTTTTTGGATTCCTGAAACAAAGTTGAGTTGAAACTACAAAACAAACTACAGATAGATGTTTAGTGTTATTCAATGAAAAGGCATTAAAATGGTTTTAAAGAAACATGTTGGCTCTTTAAAAGCGTGAGAACAGAAGTAGCAAATTGTCAAAAACAGGACAAATATAAAGTTACGCTGAATCACAGAGACATTTTTAAAAACTGCAGTGGAAATTTTATTGTATCTTAAGACTTATTTCACTTTGCGAAGTTTTTAGGGGTCTTAAAGCTAAGTTCTTACCATTCAAGACCTGAACATTAAAATCCCAGTTTTAAATTAGCTATCATGGTTTGAAAGAAACCATGGGAGGCTCGAGAAAGAGCTTACTTTTCCTGACTAGCTCGTATTAAGGACTGAACAATAATGTAGAAATTGTGCTCTCCTAAATATAAAGGATTTAAATATATCTCGAATTCCCTCTCCTTCCCCCAGAAAAATCCACAGGGTAAAACTTAAGTAAATAAGTCTAGTGCCACGCCCGGCACAGAGTGGGCGCTACTAAATGCAGGAATGTGTAAATGAGAAAAGCCGGGCCTGGTGGCTATGAATTCTCCCTATGCCTCAAAATGTTCTGAGTTGTAGCG